>NC_043962.1:36698003-36973003 GCF_902148855.1 Sphaeramia orbicularis | reverse complement strand
GTGTCATGTGAAGCACGCATCTGAAAACCTTTCACAACGTAATACAGTTTTTATACCACATATAATGCTCCTCCACCACCAGAAACTACATGAGCAGATAAACAGGAGCTTCACAACCAGTAAAAAACAAATTATATTTATTTCTTCTTAGATTTAATTTAATACCTGTTGCTCCACTAAACTTATCAATACATGTAAATAATTGGTGTAATTTGCTGATATAAAATGTTTAATCCCTGTTGATCCACATTGTAAATAATTGGTGTAAAATACAGTTTGTCGTCTTTTCATGGTCATCAGATATGATCCATTTGGACGTTCAGAGACTCCGCAGTTACCGTGGAAACACTGTTACCTTCTACAACATTGATTCACCAGTAAAATCCATGCAGTTGGATCAATGACAGTGGATGGAGACACTGCTGTATGTTGAGTTAATGATATATTTTGCTGAAAAAGTCACTTTTTCTTCAGTTTTCTCTGTTTCTGATATAGTAACCCTCAACTTATCTGAGCTTTCATGAACATCTACATGATCAGTTAATTAAATATAGGAAAGAAGCAAGATTTTCACTGAAAAAAATATAAAATACAGAAATAATATTATAATAAATGATGAAAAATCACTTAAGTAAAGGTTAAATGTAGAGAACAAAATCATTTAGAAATGTCCACAAAAATATCACTGGGGTCTTTATGGGTTAAATTAGGATATCTGAGTTCTTTATTTTGATTAACTATGTGTGACAAGTATTTTTTTTAAAAATCCATGGAGTTGGATCAATGACAGCAGATGGACACTTGGTTTATGTTCAGTTAGTGATATATTTTGTTGAAAAAAGTCACTGTTTCTGATATGATAACCCTCAACTTTAATCTGAGCTTTTATGAACATCTACATCAGGGGTGGCCAACCCTGGTCCTGGAGAGCCATTATCCTGCATGTTTTAGATGTATCCCTCTTCCAACACACCTGATTCAAATGATAAGCCTTTCATCAAGATCTGCAGAGGACTGATAACAACTGTCAGGTGTGCTGGAAGAGGGACACATATCTAAAACATGCAGGATGGTGGCTCTCCAGGACCAGGGTTGGCCACCCCTGTGTTGTGTAAAATTTACTGCCACAGGTGGGAGACCTCTTTGGTCCCTTTGACGCTCTTCCACACTGTACTCTGGCATGTTGAATTTATGTTTCTGTCCTCCCTAATCTATGTTGCGGAGCTTCGTCAAGTAAATGCACACAGAGTCAAATCAAAGTCGGAGATCAAGCAGAATTGGAGCCGCATAAAGTGTTTATTTATGCATAAAATAAACACTGAGTTGATATCTGCAGAAACAACTGACTTTTCACTCTGGGAGACCACTTTTATATTGTCAAAAGTAGGTTGGGTTTAGCTACAAACCATACCCATTTTTTATCATTTTGAACATTAATCTAGTCACCTCAGAAACCCCCTTTTTAGCTTGTCTCTGATAGGGTATGGTCTTTTTTGGTGTCTGTAAGGATTGGTCAAAATATATAAATATGCAACTGATTCCCAGTATTAGTTTATCATATATTAATATGAAAGTTTTTCCCAGAATATGTAAATTATTTTACCAGAATGTCCAAAATTTCCACTCACGTGTACTTCTTTTGTACACCACGTTTTCCAAAACTTTCCATGAGCTCACATGTTCTTTCTGCCTGCCCCGTTTTGTAACTTTCCATAAATTCACGTGTTCTTTCAATGGCTACATGTGTTTGTTCTTTTGTGGTTCTCCCAGGAAAAAAGTCAGCTACTCTGGTACAATCCACACATTACAGTAAGAATAACTTCTGGCATGCAAATGAATACAGGTTAAATACTTTTGAATACAAATTGAATACTTTTGATTAAAATACTGGGGTTTTTTTTTGACACCACACCTGATCTACATGATCAGTAAATTACATTTTGGAAAATACCTGATTTTCACAGAAAAAATACAAAATACAGAGAATAATATTATAATAAATTGCTATAAATAATTTTTAAAGAAAGGTTAAATATAGAGGAAAAAATCATTTAGTAGCACTGGATCTTTATGGGTTAAAGCCAGTAGTTTAGTCATCATCATGTTGGCCCTTTGAAACCAGAAGTGACTTTATTTGGTCAAAAGGGGTGTAAACTACAGAAGCCGAGTGGTCAGAGATGAACAAATGCTACATGTTAGTTTAGTGACTCAGTAAAACAGTCAACTTTATCAAGCATTATGCAACAACGTTATTTTATTGTCTTAGTAGGATCTATTAACCATAATTACAGATGAGATGTCTGGGGGAAAAAAGTGTTTTATTGCATAAATGAACACTCTGAAAGTACAACTCAGCAGGTATACATACATACATACATACATACAGACCTGTCAATCAAAGCCCGACACAGCAGACATGGAAGCCTTCCATTTGCTCTAAGGTCTAATTAACAGATGAAAAAAAACATGTAAATGTGGACCACTAGATCACTTATTAGAGAGTCCAATTAAAATGGATGAGACTGAAAAATAATTATTAATATACTTAGAAAGCAATTAAAAGCAAGTCTATCGGAGACAGGGGTTTCTAGAGCATACCCTAGTGACCATCAGGTGTATTACAGCACTAAAATGTATCCACTTTGGCTTCATTTGGAGCAAAGGTTCTTGTCCTTTGTTGTGGAGTAGAGTTACAAAAAAAAAAAAAAAAAATTCTGGCTGTTACAAGACACAGGGCTTAATTTGAGCAGGATCCAGCAACAGACCCGGCACCTCCAATGTTGGATCCGGAACCTGTGTCATTGGATACAGCTCCTCAATGAAAAACTAAATAGCCCAAATGAAAAAAAAAAAGAAAAAGTACATTGTTCAGTATTGATATCTGTCTTGTTAATCTATATTCCCCATTGAAGTTATACAACGATCTTGTGCTCAGATGCAATTTAAGGTAAATTTTAAGGGAAGCACGGAGGGAGCTGACGGTCTAAAATGCTTAATGTAAAAAAGCTTAACATGGTTTATTGTCCAAAAACAGTGATCAGTCATCACCAAACTATACATGGACATCTCTAATCATGTCCACTTTCCCCTCCTAAAATCAAAATGAAAAGCCCAGAATGATGGATGCTGTCCATGTTAAGCCTTTTCCTCTCCATAGGTGCAAACCCCCCCCCAAAAAAACAACAACTTAAAGGTGGGGTCTGAGATATTTAACTGGAGCATTTTTTACTTTATTCCTTAAAATCCCTTTCACACACCGATTACAACTAATTAATTAAATGCTCTAACACACAAAAAAAAAAAAAAGAGTCCCCTGTTGAACGGACAGGACTGAAAAAACACCACCCAATCATTTTGAGCGCCCACTCAAAATGATTGAACGGTGGTATGTCTGTCAAACTCAACTGCCATTCGCCTCTCGCCTCTCCCCCCTTCCCCCCTCTGCACGCTCCCCTCTTTGAGCATGAATCGTGCGTTCCCAGAGGCTGGAAGCGCTTGTACAGGAAGTGAAGCCAGAACCTGGCTATATTAGTTATATTAAGATGGAAAATTCACCGGCAAACTGTTTTGTCACTAACATAAATCACTAGGAAATGTAATATTAGTCAGATAGGTATGAACTGGAGCTGTTCTGGAAGAGTGGGGGTGTTGGAGGAGACTGAATGAGGTATGCATGGATACGCGAGCCGGAGCCTCAGCCCGGGGCCGTAGTCAGCGTCGGACCCCGAGGCGGGGCTGTATGGGACTGGAGCCGGAGATGGAGCCTCAGGCGGATTCGAAGCCAGAGCTGGGGCCATGGTCGGAGCCTCAGCCGGTGTCAGAGACAGAGCTGGGGCCAAGGCCGGGCCAAGCCGGGCCAGACCGGACCATAGACGGCGTCGGAGCCCAAGCCAGGACCGGAGCCGGGGATGGAGCAGAGCCTCAGCTGGCAAATTGTTGTTGTGCAGCACTCGTGAACTCTCGGGAACAAGCATTGCGCGTGCTAGTACTCTGGAGGCGTGGCTTCAGAGGGACATCTGAAGAAAGGGGTTTGGACTTTTGAATTGAGTATTTTCAAAATGTAGCTTGCTCGAACCGTTTTTCTAAGATCTCATACCCCACCTTTAACATAGTTTAATCTTAGAATATTAGTTTTTTTTCATTCATTCATTCATTCATTCATTCATCTTCTGAACTGTTTTATCCTGGAGGGGGTCACTGGGGTATATGGTAAATAGTAACTAGACTGAACTTATATAGCTCATTTTATACACCCTCATGGTGCCCAAAGCGCTTTACAAGGCCTCACATTCATCCATTCACACACACATTCATACACCAGTCGGCAGCTGCCACCATGCAACTGAGCCGCAGTCGCCCTGGGGTACTGGAGGCTATCCCAGAATTAGAGATGTCCACGCACAATTTGGTGATGATTAATCACAGTTTTTGGGCATTAAGATATGTTAAACTTTTTTACATGAAACATTTTAGACTGTTCCCATTACCTCCACCCCCACTTTAAGTCAGCGGATCCACCCCCCTTCTGTGTTCCAGCACCTCCCACTGTACAAATTAAGCACTGACAAGACACAACAATAAGAGATGAAGTTCAGTTGGTTATCGTCTGCAGTATCGCTACTGTACATTACTAAATATCACACACTGAACCTTTAATTGCACAGTTTTCCATCAAGTCCACAACAGTGAAGAGGTTCTTCATCCTCTAAAGGCAAACAGAGGGACTACACTCTAAGGCTTTTAAGTTCCTGATTGTTGCTGATCTTTTTGTTTTGTTACTTTTATATTTTGTTACTGACATTGACTCAATTAACTTGGGCAGGACTGTAGTCTGCATCTTTGCCCTCATAAATGATTATGAAAACCTAAGCATTACTGGGAGCAGAAGTCTAATTTAGAAGATATATTCACCATATTACAGTAACATGTTCCAGCAAGAGCAGGAAGTATAGATCTTCTGTCAGAATTATTTTTGAGTATTGACTTCATCAATAAGTTAGAGTCAGCTATCATTCAGAGGTGAATAAGATATCTGCACATGTTGATGATTTGCGGTGCATAATTTCAGATGGGCTGAAGTTAAGATGCCTCTGGACCTCTGGGTAAACAGGACTTTCTGAGTTTGTGTTTGATTTCTGGGTTTATGACAGCCACAGAAGGACAGGGGTTAACACGATCACCTCACAGCAACAAGGTCCTGTGTTGGATTCCAGCGCTTTTCTGTGTCGAGTTTGTATGTTCTCCCATGTCAGTGTGGGTTCTCTGTGGGTACTCCACCCTCGTCTCACCTCCCACCATCCATATGTGAGAGTGAATGGGTTAGGGTTAGATACACAGGCTGTCCACAAAGTCTCTCAGTTGATGAGGTATGTTAATCAGATTTGTTCTATGTACAGTCTACTCTCGTTATACCGCCAACTTCCGTTCACAGCCAAATTGGCGGTATAGCGAAAATGGCGTTACAACGGGTTGCGTCCATAATGTGCATGTCTTTACTATATGATGTCTATGCTGCCTCCGTTAACCCGTTCTAATTGCGTTTCTAAATAAATATTGATTCTGTTATGTTGTAAGGGATCATTTAAAGTGGGGAAACATTTTAAGCATTATAATACCGTGTCGGGAAATGACACCCCATCATCTTGAGGCTTTGGCTTAATCCCACGTCCTCTTCCCGACATCCTGACCCACTGAGTGTTCTGCGGTGGCCGGTCCGTAGACCTACTCGTAGCTTGTTGCGATCAGCATCTGGCGCGTTTGTTTCAGTGCATTGTTAAAATTTATGTGTACTCGATGGCAATCACACTGGCGGTATAACGGTCGGGAAATCAATGGTATAAGTGTTGTTTGTGCATGGAACTGGGCTGGCGGATGGCGATAGGCGGAAATGGCGGTAGCTAATGGAATAATGCATTGGGGATTTTTGTGCAATGGTTTTGGTCGGCGGTGAGCAAAAATGGCGGTATAACGGCGGGCGGTTTAACGAGAGTAGACTGTACTCAGTGGTTTTCAAAGTTTTTAATCACATTGTGGATCATGTGCAATCCAACCACTGGTCCATTTTTCTTCAACAGGAGATCAATTACTGCATCATGTTGACCTTGACCTTTTGACTGAATATGTGTCACCACAACTGGATGACCTTCAACCAACCATCATTTTCCAGGTAGATGGTGCACCACCACATTGGGGACTCCATGTTGGTGGGTTCCTAAATCAAACATTTCCAGATTGGATTGGAAAGGATGGTCCAATTCACTGGACACATTGTTCACCAGATATCACTACCATGGATTTATTTCTATGGGATTATGTTAAAGATATCGTGTGTCAAACAAAGATACAGGAAAACGACCTGAAATAAAAGATCACTAGTGCCCTCTTTTACTCTGGCTGTCACACTTTTAAACTCTGACAGCATCCATTTTATATGAGATTTTTTAATGTTAGCTGAACTAACAGGGTCTTGTAGTCTTTTGTATTTATTGATTATGTATTGTTGATTATTTAGTGTATCTATTTGTAGTTGCCTTTCAATGGCCTGTCTTGTCTTGTATTTGCATATTGATTCATGTTTGTCACATTGCACTGTGAATGTTGACTGATGTCTGTGGTTTTCTGAATCTGAATCATTGACACCATTGATGAGGCTATGATACAGTCAACATGGCAAGAAATCCAGTACAACTAATGGTGTTCATATAGAGGTGGATTAAAAGAGGCAAAAAAACTTCAATATCTACTTTTCATTTTGTAATTATGTCCGCAGATTTGTCGATTCATATGCTTTGTAATAATTTTTTTTAATTGTAAATAGACTTTATGGACACCCTGTCCATGACATATACAGATATACATATGTATATGTCAGCGGTGCGATGAACTGGTGAAACATCCATGTTTACTCCACCATTGCCGTTTGGTAACCACGATAGGCTCCAACACCCCCAAAACCCTCGCAATGACTTAATTCCCTTAACATCAGTGCATTTTTTTTTTTATATACTTTGTTTTTTTTTCAACAAACAGACAATACAACACACAACTCACTGGTTGAACACAAAATACTTAAATCACAGACAGCACTAATTGAGTATTGTTTTGTTTATAGTCCAGCCATTTTCTCCAGCGCTTCATGAAGATATGTTCCTTGAGTCGTAGGTAGTAAGTCAGTCTTTCCATGGGGTATATTTCCTCTATTATAGCCACTGATCCTCACGAGGTGCATCCATTTTGAGCCAGTTCCTTTTAATGGCATTTTTGGAAGCGATTAAAAGAATTTTAAAGAGGTATTTGTCTTCTTGTTCTAATACATTTCCAGGTAGCAGTCCCAGCAAAAGGAATCTGGGGTCCTTAGGAATTGTGAAGGTCATAATACCCTCAATTATTTCAAAAAGCCTTTCCCAGAAAGATTTCAATTGTATACAAGTCCAGAAAATGTGAGAGTGATTAGCAATTGCGTGCCCACACTGTCTCCAACAATATTGTTGATGTCCCTCTACTTTAGTAGTGATACGTGGTGTAATAAAGAATCTGATCAGGCTTTTCCACCCAAATTCCCTCCATCTTTTAGAGCTTGTAGATGTTTGTTGTGTGTTGCGCATTGTAAACCAGTCGCTCTCAGACAAGACAATACCCAGCTCATCCTCCCATTTTGATTTAACATATAATGTGTTGTTTCCATTTAATTTCTGTAGCCCCTTATATAATTTAGACACAATTTTACTTGGCAGACCTTTGTAGGCATCTGTAAAAATTTGTATGAACTCAGCCCCACTACTTGAAATCCCTTTTTGTATTTCTGTATTGTAAAAATGTCGTATTTGTAGATGTCAATACAAATCTGTATTTTTTAGATTGAATTCTGTTTTTATCTGTTCAAATGATTTAAAATATTTCCCTCTACAAACAACATCAGTGCATTTTTAGTCCATTTGTTTGAGTTCAGTTATTTTTCCAGAAAGAAAGACATAAACATATACATTTTATATGTGTCTATTACACCAGAGGCATAGGTGTACTTACTTAGTCCTGTTTTACTGTTGTGTTTTGCTATTGCATGTAATTATCCTCAACAAACAGGCTTTCACAAGGTCTCAAGGTTTAACAAGGTCAGAGTGTGATGAGTGTTTTAATCAGTCATGGCCAACATGTGTTATTGTAACTTTCAATTACCTTCAGTATTCCTAACAAAAGACAGAAGAGAACAGAATAGAAGAGTAAATAAAGCATATATACAGTACACTGAAAAAAATATTTTTTGGTGCAGTAATATTTATTAGGTCATCTGTCACAATTTTTATTTTCTAATTGTAAGTATCAGTGAGAACTGGAATTATTCAAGTAAAACTAAATATGTCATTTGGGTAGTAAATAAACTGTGTGGGAAGAGTAAGTTGTATTATGTATTTTCACATAATATTCAAAGGTTATAGTCATGACATAGCAACTTAGAAATACGAAGTAAGTTGTAATAGACAATGTAAACTGCAGAAAAGAATTGTAAACTGTTGTGTAAATGTTACTTAAATATTGTCCATTAATAAAAGTTACAAAAAGTATTGCAGCGAGCCAAGTTCTAGCTAAGTTCTGCCTATAGGGGAGAGTATCTGCGTGTACTGGGTGGAAGGAATATTTCAGTTTGACACCATGACTGAATGGTATGTGCTGCTGTCATACAGTCTATGCTGTTTTTAACATGCATTGTTTTATGAAAGTAAACTTTACTGTTGAGTGTAACCAATGTTCACTCTCTGGTAACTTTGTTGTACCAAAATGTTATAGTATTTGAAAATTACCTTTAAAAAGCCATTAGCTTTGGGTGCATTAGCATTACTTAGCTTAAAGCAGTCAGAATGTAAGTAAAACATACAAAGAAGGAGAAAGTAAAATTCAATGACCATATTAATAATCATCAGTAAATTACCTGAGGTTTGCTAGTGAAATAAACATATATCCGCAAGTAAAGTTTACTTGATGATCGTTCGTGTAGAATTTACTTACAATTCTAAGTGCAAATACTTTCCTAAGTTTTCCTAAGTAAATAACACCCCCAATTTTTTTCAGTGTACTGTGCAAAAGTCTTAGGCCAACATTAGGTTTGTTGGTTTTGTAAAGTTCTTTTGACCACACATTTGCATTTGTCAGTCTGTGTTTTAAGATCCAATCTGATATATGGGAAGCATGTACAGCAGTAAAAACAAAAGTTCCATGGAACAAACAGCGTCTATAAACCAAAGTGATCATATTTAATGTGACCTCTCTTTGCATTTAACATGTCTTTAACCCTTTTGTTCAGACAATATGAGAATTACTGCATTAATTTTCTTATATTTTATATCAGGTTTCATTCAACGTATATCAGATGTTTCTAATTGTTTGTGTTGCTTCTTGTCATGGGGTCAGAGGTCACACTAAATAGTGGCTTTGTGTGTCTTTTAAGGTTGTGCACATATTTCCTGTATTTTCTTCTTGTATCTGAAGAAAAGAGATTGAGAAATAAACAGGTGTTCTCATTTTAATCCTGCAAAAACATGAAGGTAAAGATGTTTAATACTTTCGCACAATACTATATATGTGCACTAACAGGAATAATATTTCACGGGAGAAGAAAATCTACATTTGAAAGTAAAACAGAAACAGTGAGAACCTGTTCTATTTTGTTCTGTTTTGAATTGTGTGTTTTCTTGTGCATAATTAAATACATTTCTACCATGAATCGATACAGAAAAAGCACCAGTTGTTGAGTAAAAGCTTGAAACTTTGATGCACTTCCACATAAATGTTCAAACAAAACCCACGCATGGTCTGAGGTATTTATCAGTGAGTCTACAATCTAGTTTCCCTCATATGTAATTAATAACTTTACTGTTATATTTATGAGTTATTGTTTTGCGCTAACATGGTGCAGCGTGTTGAACCAGTTTCAGACATAAGGGACATATTGTACCAAACCTTCCCTCATAGTGAATGTCTGCAGACTCCATTCACTGTTTCCTTAATTATGCTGTTAGTCAAAAGAGGAACAAAAAGATTTCCTCTATGGTTTGTGAGTATATGACAGCTATGTGTGAACAAGATAAAGATCTGTTCCTCCTGAAGCATCTCTAATAATTATAGTAATTAGAAATTATAATGCTGAGTTGCCTCTAGTGATTATAATCTGTGAGAGGCCTCTGGGTGCTGAGATGTGTGACATAAACTGAGTGGGAAAAAACTTCACTCATCTCTGAATGAAGATAAATACTTTTTTTTAAATTGTGTTTCATCACGAAGCATGAGTTGAAGCTGAATATGATGTGTGACTGCCCCCTGCTGGCTGGAGATCTAACAATCACCTATGCAAAGACAGACTTCAGACTTTTAGTTGAATACTGCAGTGAAATATTGTATCTTTTATTCCACTAATTTTGTGTCTTAGAGCACAGGTGTCACAGGTGCCAGACTGGACTCCAAAGGGTCCAGTCTGGCCCGTAGGAT
This sequence comes from Sphaeramia orbicularis, assembly GCF_902148855.1. NCBI lineage: Eukaryota > Metazoa > Chordata > Actinopteri > Kurtiformes > Apogonidae > Sphaeramia > Sphaeramia orbicularis. Next base: position 36,962,524 of record NC_043962.1, on the reverse strand, counting down.
GAATCTGTAAAATGGAAAAATTACACTGAAGATATTAATCATTTTAGTTCAGGTTCGACATACAGACCAATTTAATCTCCAGTGGGTCAGATCAATAAAATACTATTATAATAACCTGTAAATACTCACAACTCCAAATTTTTCTCTGTAAATGTAAACATTTTCATGCCATTTTACTGTATTTACAAAAAAACAAACTACCATTTCACAAAAATGTGAATAACCTGAACAAATATGAACATTTTGAAATGTCTGAAGTGTTTACCAAGTTTGTCTGTTATAAAATGTTTTGTGTATTTGTAGATCCACTGTGATCTGTAATTTTATATACTGTATGTAAATGATGTAAAGAAATTTCAGTTTGTTCATGCTATTCACATCGTTTTAAAGGATAATTGGTAGATGTGAACATTTTTATCGCTTAATTTTACTTTTTTCTCTCTAAAACATTGAGGAAAGTTTTGAGTTGACCTTATTTCTATATTATTATGTTATTATTTCACTGGTCCAGCCCACTGCAGATCAAATTTGGCTTTATGTGGCCCCTGAACTAACATGAGTTTGACACCCTGGTCTTAGAGCTTCATATAATTTTCAGATTGCATATTTCCATCTCCTTCCTGTCAAGTGAAAACCATGCATCTCCAAATGTGCAGAATTTTACTGAAGGAAACGTTGAGTCTCAAATTCTCTTTCTTCTGTAGTAAAATGAGCTTGGATTCATTTGCACATGCATCAGTGTAGAGCTGAAAACATGCCTGTTTTTTTCTGAGCTCATGAATATATGACTTTTTGGACAGATTGTTATTTTCATAGGACACAGGTGTCAAACATGTGGCCTGGGGGCCAAATCCAGCCCACCAAAGGGTCCAGTCCGGCCCTTAGGATGAATTTGCGAAATGCAAAAATTACACTAAGATATTAACAATCCTTTTAGTTCAGGTTCCACATTCAGACCAATTCAATCTCCAGTGGGCAGGACCAGTAAAATACTACTATAATAACATATAAATAATGACAACTTCAAATATTTCTCAAATATTTTCATGTATTTACACTAAAACAAAATATAATTTTGCAAAAAAAAAATGTGAATAACCTGAAATCTCTTAAGAGAAGTAAGTACAATTTTAACTACATTCTGTCTGTTATTAAATGTTTTGTGTTTGTAGATCCACTGTGATCTGTAAGTTATAATGTACATGTGTAAATGATAAACTGAAGCAGAATATTGTTAAAATTACAGTTATTTTTTCAGTTTGTTCATGTTATTCACATCTTTTGAAAGGAGAGTTTGTAGATGTAAACCTTTTCATAATGTAAATTTACTTTTTCACTCTAAAACATAGAGAAAAGTTTGGCATTATTTGACATGAGTTGACATTATTTATATATTATTATGTTATTATTTTGCTGGTTCGGCCCACTGCAGATCAAATCTAGCTGAATGTGGCCCCTGAACTAAAATGAGTTTGACACCCCTGTCATAGGATGACAACATTATGGTATATTATGATCTTACAGAATATAATGCATGGCTTTAGTTTAAACTCACTAACAGTAGATAAAGAAATAAATCAAATGAGTTTAACCTTAAACTTCTACAGCAGGAAAAAACAAAATAGTAAAACAGCAAATATTGATACAAAAACACAGAAGTGGAAGGACGGTCATGATTACCTCCGCCAAGGAGGTTATGTTTTTGCCAGGGTTTGTTTGTTTGTTTGTTTGTTTGTTTGTTTGTCTGTTTGTTTGTTTGTTTGTTTGTTTGTTTGTTTGTCTGTTTGTCTGTCCGTTAGTGTGCAACATAACTCAAAAAGTTATGGACAGATTTTGATGAAATTTTCAGGGTTTGTTGGAAATGGGATAAGGAAGAAATGATTAAATTTTGGTGGTGATCGGGGGTGGGGGGGCCCACGGGGGGGCCCATTTCCAACAAACCCTGAAAATTTCATCAAAATCTGTCCATAACTTTTTGAGTTATGTTGCACACTAACGGACAGACAAACAGACAGACAAACAAACAAACAAACCCTGGCAAAAACATAACCTCCTTGGCGTGGGGGGGGCCCACAGGGGGGGCCACTGATCAGCCTTGGCGGAGGTCTGCGCTCTCCGAGTGCTTCTAGTTTATGTACATTTTTCTGATAATACTTAAAGTATTGTGCAAAAATCTCAGGCCACTGATGTTATTTTTACAGGGTTGTAATGAGCATAAAATCTGCCTCTCAGTGTCTTTATCAAGATACAAGAAAATGCAAGAAAATGTTGTATAAAGTGTTAAAAACTCACAAAAATAGCTTAGAATAGAATATCCTTCATTGTCATTGTGTGTGCAATGGAATTATTAGTGCTACTCCAGTCAGTGCAACAATATGAAAAAAAAAAACCATACATCAGAAAAGAAGAATAGAGCACATAAAATTACAAAAAAGATAAAATAAGAAAATAGAATATTAAATTTTACAGAAAATAAAATAAGAATAGAACTAGTAGAACTAGGCTGCTATAGGCAACCATGCATAGCCCAAAAAACATGTTAAGTACAAAGCAAAGTCCTACTAAATACAGACACGTGGTTTTTTTCATGGTTTTAATGCTGTTCTCATGTTTTCTGTGTCTCTTAGACAGTATAATATTTAATTATTTTGCTGAAACAACAAACCTGCCAGTGCCCTGGGACTTTTGCATAATACTGTACATTCATCTACTTAATTAAGGTTTTTAATGCTGAAGTTTTCTTTTAGCATATTCATTTTGAGTATTAGTACTTTTGCTTGAGTAGGGGATCTGAATACCAGTTTTTTTTTCTGGATCACTGAATGTTATGAAGGAGTGTGTGTTTGTCACTGTTAAATCCTCTAGCTTCTTCAGTTAAATACATTATTTGCTCCTTGCATTGCCGTAGATTAACAGTATATAAAGTAGTTAAAATAAGTTCAACCCTGAGAGCATAAAATTCAACATACAATGTGTGATGAAAGACAAGCCTCTGTCATTTCATATTATGGTTTATCATTGATATTGTTGGATCACAAATGCAGAAAAGAGGACAGAGAAGAATGAATATGTCACAAAGTGGAGGTAATTCTGAACAGGAATTATTTGTATAGATGTTACAGAAAAATTACATTCTGTAATTGAAGGATCAGCTGTACAGTGTAGTTAAATTAATCCAGAAACATCATATCATATAATGATATAATAACATAATAATAATAAAATGGTGACAGGGACCATTTTAATGCACAAAGACTACTTCACACTTTAAAGACCCAGCACTACTTGAAATAAAATTGTCTCTTTATCTAACCTTTCTTAAGTGATTTATCACCACTTATTATAATATTATCCTCTGTATTTAGCATTTTATCAGTATCAGATATTTTCTTGCATTTAAATTACTGATCATGTAGATGTTCTTAAAAGCTCAGATTAAAGTTGAGGGTTATATCAGAAACAGAGAAAACTGGAGAAAAAGTGACTTGTTAAGTAAAATATATCATTAACTGAATATAAACTAAGTGTTTCCATCCACTGTCATTGATCCAACTTCATGGGTTTTACTGGTGAATCAATGTTGTCGAAGATGACGGTGTTTCCACGTTCACTACGGAGCCTCTGAACGTCCAAATGGGTCAAATCTGATGACCATGAAAAGATGACAAACTGTGTTTATATCAGTTATTTACCTGTATTGATAGGATTAATGGATCAACAGGTATTAAACAGTTTAGTCACTTCAGTAAATGCTTTTGATTGTCAGTGGACGTTTGGGTCTGTATGGGTTAAATTTATTTTGTTCATGATACTTAAGTATTTTTACTTAAATATGTTTTTCAATGTACAGTTTTTAAATGTAGTGGAGTATTTTCACTGTATATAAGTAACTTGTTCTACCACTGGTTTAGATTGATTCACACATTGTACTTGACCTTTGACCTTTCTGCCCTATACACACTGCAGCCTGTTTTCAACTACTGATATGCACTTGAGCAAGACATTCTCTAACTCTAAGTAAGTGGATCAGTCAGCGAATTTGAAATTAAGTGAACATGTGTGAACATACAGTGATTACTACTACTACTACTAATAATAATAATAATAATGGATTAAATTTCTATAGTGCTTTTTTGACCACTCAAAGCGCTTTACATTATTGACCCATTATTCATTCACATTCATGATTAAAATTTAGATGGTTTTGTATTCCCATCATCACATCATCACAGTTAGAAAGTTGCTGCTTTTGAGTCTTTTTGCTTTCAACTATAAACTAGTTTCAACTCTAAATGAGGGTTATTTGAAAGACTATTGAATAAATTAGTTTCCCCTCTTTTTCACAGTGAAATACACAGTATGTGGGACATATTTCCAGGGACATGGGGCAGGTAAACCCACCTGTTGTTTTTTTTTCCTCTCTCTTCTGCCCAGTTCACTCAGTTCTGGTTGTAGTTATGGTTACCATTATAATTGTCACCATGGTTGTTACTGTTTGTATTGTTGATACTTTCTTATGAGGGTCTTCACCTTCGCCGCCTTCTTCTTTCTTGCTCTCTCCCCTTCTTCACCCCCCCCACCCCACCCCCAAATGTCAGATCCGGCATCGAAATGTGATTCAACAAAACTTATAATAAAGACAGTAGAATATCAAGGGAAGTTTCATATACTTTATGAAGTTTCCCTTGGCAAAGCTAATTTGTTCAGCACCAAAAGGCAACCAGACTACCATTCTGCTGTTATCATACTGGACAAGACAAGTTAAAAAAAATAAAAAATTTAGATGGTTTTGTATTCCCATCATCACAGTCAGAAAGTTGCTGCTTTTGAGTCTTTTTGCTTTCAACTATAAACTAGTTTCAACTCTAAATGAGGTTTGTTTGAAAGACTATTGAATAAATTAGTTTCCCCTCTTTTTCACAGTGAAATACACAGTATGTGGGACATATTTCCAGGGACATGGTGCAGGTAAACCCACCTACCGGCCCCATTTCTGTCATGAATATACATCTTGATATTATCCACTGATGGAGTGGTTTGAGTAGAGTGTTAGTATTGTATTCCTGTGTACAGCTGGTCACACAGCAGAGGAGTTTCAAGCCTCCTCTGTGGGTTCGGGAACGGGGTCAGCACTCATCAGAGCTGGAGATAATTAATTGCTTTTGCTAAAAGTCTGAATCAGAACACAGAGTGACGAAACCACTGCAACTGTTATAGGGTAATCTGAGAAATGTCTTTTTTTTTAGATTCATAAAATAAATGTTATTTAAAATCCTTCAAAATAAAGGACTATATCCTCCTGAGACCCTGGAAAGTAAAATATTTGTATTTTTTACATTCAGTAATTGCCTTGGTTAGAAACAGCGTGATGTAACGCTTTTTTCAGACACATTTTGTTTTTTGTTTTTTTGTGATGCTGTGAAACTCTTGTCCCCTACAGAGAAAAAAAACATCGCTGGGTCCCATGAGCATATAATCAAATATGAATAATATTATAGAATGGATGTCAGAAAATTGAGTCTGATAAAAATATATATATATTTATTTCTAAAAAAACAACATCATATTTTTATGATGTCTCTGTGGTACAATTATTATCATTATTAGTTTTTTGAAATGATTTTTAAATAGAGGTAGAGTCTCAGTTTTTTTTTCGAAATAAATTAAAAAGGAAAGGCGTACACCTCCCATTTGAGCAAAAGTTTGGAACAAAAACAACCTGAAATAAACAACTTACAAATAAATCCCTCAAAACTTTACTGCCTCCCCCTTTACTTCCACTATGTATTGCAATATTTTGAGAGAGAAGATGGTTCCCTTGCAGTGAAAGCTTGGTCAAATAACTATTTCAACACAACACTGAACCTCAGCGTTGCTCCAAGCAGAATACTGCGTTTCTGAAGCAGAGGCCCCGCATGACACCTCATCTGAATCCAATACAGCACATATGAAGCCTGAACACAAGGTGGAAGAACATCAGGTGTCCAAAAACAGACAGCTCACACAAGTCATCACGGAAGATCACGGCGTTTATAACTGAACTGGGGGCTTTTTAGGAAAACGGGGGTTCTTGCGTAAAAGTATTTTCACTGGGTCAGAGTCTATGCAGTGCCACTGGCAGGATATACACAATTTTGACACCACTGTTTCAGAAAAGCCTTTTTGTGCTTGAACTCGCTATCTACTCTTTAAAGAAAGAGCCTCTAATGCATTTGATAATGAAATCAGTTCAGATGCATAAAGGGTTTTCTCCCTTTTTGGAGCGACTATACTAGAGACCAAATGAAATGACTGATTGGAACACTCTAGTAGATTAGGAAATGTCTGTATTAAATTATTTAAATATTGTAATTCCAATATGAATCTGAATATTACCAATATGTAAATTACTGATGTCTGATATACCTGCTGATTTATTCACTGTATTCACCATCATTGTTGGTTGAACTGATTGAGTGTCTGCTCCAGCTTCAGCAGCCACATTGTCAGGTCTGCTACCCTGTTATCTCTCTCCACTGTGTCCTTGAACAAAGCACTCAGATCTGGAGTTGCTCTATCTGTGCTTTGAGTGGCAGCCCACTGCTCTTTGTGCACTAGGATGTGTTAAAAGAGGTTGAATTTCTCTGCTCAATAAAACACCTCCTTCCCTCTCTGATGACCAAAGACTTCCAGCATGATGGACATGACATATTTTACTCCAGGCCGGAACGCAGACACAAGCCTAAAAACAGTGTTTAAGGTGTGTGAAATTAATGCTACTTCTGAGTCTTCTGAAAACAGTAGGGGATTGATATAGTTGGTGAAACTGTATTTCCAATCACACAGTTTGTTTATAAAGCATCTGAACAGCTCCTCCTGCGTTCGCAATAATTCCAATTTTGTTTCATTATATCTCATCATTGTGTCATTAAGTCTTAACTCTCTCATTATTGTAATGGTTGCGTTGTTGCTTTTATGCTGCTCTAATTATGTTTCCCATTTGTGTTTATTTATTCATTACTCTATCCCATTGTTATAATGCCTCCCAGTTGCATTTAGCTCTTGTTAACTAAGTAATGTCTGCTTTACTTGTAATTACCATAATTCTGCTGAGCATTTAAAGGCCACATCACTCATCCTCAGGCCCATGAAAACATTCAGCGACTATTTCAGTCGCCCATTGGCAGGGTTGTCCTCCCTACTGCCCTGTGCGGTACGATTTTAAAAGTTCCTCTCGTAACATGAAAGAAAAACCTCTGAGCTGCAACTACACACTGAAAATGACTAGTTTTGTTTTTAAGTGGTCTTCTGTTGGGATTTATTCATTTTGATACCACAGTGTGCTTCCTCGTGCACACATTCCGCCAAAATTTCTTTCCTGACACTATTAGGCAAATGTTGAGCACCAGCAAAGACAAATGCAGTTTGTATAGAACTATTATAAACCCAAAGATTTTTTTCCCTATTATAGAATGATAGTGGATTGTGCCTGATATATTGCCTGCACTGGCACGGCGCTAATGAAGTGTGGAGGTCTAGATATGCACCAAAGGTACTCCAGACAACTGTGTAAATTACTGCATTAACATGATGGACAACACCTGTGCATTACGAAGAGCTCATGAGACTTGTTAATTAGCATAATTAATGCCCTTGTAATATTAGGGCTGTGCATTCACAAGAATCTGGCAATACAATATACGCAGGGGTTATGCTTCAAAATATTGCAAAATATTACAATACTGCAAACAAGACCATATCAGAATCAGAATACTTTATTACTCCCAGAGGGAATTTATTGTGTGTTACAGTTGTTCCATTCAAGTATAATAAAAAGCTGCAGGAAATGAATCATCAATATAAATAAATAAATAAATAAATATAGGGGGGGGGGGGGGGTATCTTAGAAAAACTAGTTTTTATATAAAATATTTTGACTGGATCAGAGTCTTTAAGAAGGGGTGGATCCCAGCGTTGGCCTGCGGGGGCCTTTCTCTGTTGAGTTTTCATGTTCTCCCCATGTCTGTGTAGGTACTTTCTGGGTTTTCCAGCTTCATCCCACCACCCGAAGACATGGAACTTCAATACGTTAATTGGTCATACTAAACCACCCTTAGGTGTGAATGACTGTCACTATGATAAACAGGTGACACATTCAGGTTGCACCCCACCTCCACCTGCTGGTAGCTGGGATAGGCAGGATACTCCCCACCCTCCCAAGGATGATGCGGTTGTGTGATCTCTGATGGTTTCTTTGGTTTAATGCATCAGATTTTCTGAGAGGAAGAATCCCTATCAAAGGTACTAAAAACTGAATTTAAAATGCATCAGAGAGGGTATGCAAACCCTGTGCAGGGAGCCATCTGTTATAGGCACATGAGACTTGTTTGTGTTGTGAACACATAGTTTCAAGTCTCCAAATGCTTTAACAGATTTCTCCAATAAACACAAAGTAGTCATGTGAGAGGCTCAAATTCACTGAAAGGGAATGATGTGTGTTCAATGGTTTGTTCATTGAAGTCAGAGGCTCCAACTGCTGCAATATGAAGAATCCTAAATACTGCAGATCACTCCAAAAAACAGTTAAGTGCCAAAAGTCCTTAATGTTTCACCCATAACTGTGTGTAAATCCACAACAGTCATCATCATTAAGTTTGTGAATGACCCTACAATGGTCAATAGAAGGTTTGACACTTGTAGCCTCTCTATAAACACCCCTACTCTTCACACTCTTGTCCACAACAACTGCACTGAAATGCAATCGATCATCAGCTTCCGGTTTTTGGGCATTCACATTACTGAAGACCTCTATTAGACCCTGAATACATCTAGAGCAGCGATAGAGGCAAAAAAAACAACTCTACTTCCGCACAAGGTTGAAGAAGGCCAGACCCTCTAAGTAGACCTTGGTGAACTTCAAATCATTTAGCAGGTGGTTAAGGCTGCAGAGCACATTTATAACACCAAAGGCGCCACTAACGGAGGGCAAATGCTGTCTGAGGAGGAAATTAATCATCCATAAAGACATTTTCCCATCCACCCCTGTAATGGAGTACTCACACTTCAGGTGTCTCAGAACCAGAACCACCAAGTTGAATTTTTAGCCCTGTGCCAAAGTTAATTGTGTGTATTATTATTAGGAGTAGTACCTTATATTTGATTGTGGAAAAACCTGTTGCTGCTGTTGATATTTTTTATTATGCCTGCTGTATTTCAAGGGGATACATAACTCTTCACTGTGCTCCTTACACTATAAAATGACAATAAAGTTGGATTAAATTGAATGAAAGGTCCCTTCTAGAATAAAAAATGTAGGAGTCTCATTTGAAGAGATGAATAAGAAATTCCGAAAAACCAAAGAAATATCCAAAATGGTCAAAATGATCATATAAAATATTATTTTCAAAATGGCGAACGTAAATACCCTCACTGATAATTAAAAATTATTTGTATTTAGTGTAGTGAATATACACCAGTCAATAGAGAACATAAATGAAGATATTACAAAAACTTTGGTGTTTTGACTGTGTGTTATATACTTTTTTTTGTGTGTATGTACTAAGCAAACATTTTCGGAGAGATGTATTAATATTGATCTAAATATATTTCAATGATAGATAGAAATAGATAGATATGAATAACAAACTTAATTGGCTGACATATTGTATTCTTTTTAAAAGTCCTGTATGGTTATTCCATCTTTGCTGTCTCATAAATGTTTTCTGATCAGCAGGAGTAAACATTTAGATAAGGTTGAAAAACCTAACAAGATAACACTAAACTTATGTAGTACCTTCTTAAAACAGTTTATAGGTTGCTTATAAGTAGCTTATTTATAGTTTATGATATGATATATTATATAATGTGAACATACACACAAACTTTACAACATAAAAATGAAAACTTAACTCGTAAAAAAGTAAAGCCAAATCCAAATGTTGATAAATTAATAAATACATAGATGCATAATTAGATAAACACAAGATATAGTTTAAAAAATTAAATAAAATGAATTACTTAATTTTAAAAATCATCATTGTAAAAACACCTTTTTGGTGAGTAATGAAACTACGTTTTTATCTGTCCAAAAACAACCTTAAACAACATTACGTATTTTGTTTGTTAGGTTTAATTATTGGACAAATATCTAATTTTTGTGCATCCCATTTTATTTATAGATCTTAAACATTAATGTCCTGTAGCTGACAGAAGTAATACTCCCAACATAACAAGATAACACTAAACTCATGTAGTATCTTCTTAAAACAGTTTATAGGTTGCTTATAAGTAGCTTATTTATAGTTTACGATATGATATGACATTATATAATGTGAACATACACACAAACTTTACAACATAAAAATGGACACTTAACTCGTAAAAAAGTAAAGCCAGATCCAAATGTTGGTCAATTAATAAATACATAGATGAATAATCAGACAAACTCAAGATAATGATTTTTAAAAAATCATCATTGTAAAAACGCCTTTTTTGGTGGGTAATGACACTACGCTTTTATCTGTCCAAAAACAACCTTAAACAACATTACATATTTGGTTTGTCTGTTAGGTTTAATTATTGGACAAATATCTAATTTTTGCGCATCCCATTTTATTTATAGATCTTAAACATTAACGTCCATTATCTGACGGAAGTAATTTGGGAACGGACTACACGGAAGTATTTTTGTGACGGACCGCAGCGGCTGCCTTAAACTTCCGGTCGGTGCTTTTCAACATGTGAGATGGCTTCACCGAGTCCGGACTTAACTCTGATCGGTTTGTGTGACGGACAGCTCGATACTAAAAGACACCAGTCTACATTTTTGACCAACAAAGTCGGGGGTCAGTCGGACGTCGTGCCGGTTGTGTCAAGGCAGTTTCCCCGATGCATTCGCTGTGGAGCTGCGTTGGCCCATGTGGTTCAGGTGTACTGCCCCCTGGAGGCCTCGCCCTACCACAGAAACCTCCACCTGTACGCGTGTGTAGGTGCGGAGTGTAGCGGCAGGTCAGAGTGCTGGAGGGTACTTCGCTCTCAGTGTCTGGAGACGGAGGTAGCCCAGACCCCCAGTCAACCTGTCCCGGCTCAGGAGGCCCCTCTCTCGGCCACTGACTGGTGTGACACCGCTGATGACTGGGGGATGGAGGAGGAACAGGAGGATGGATGGGGAGGAGACGCCAAGAGTCAAAACACACCGCAACAGGAAGCTCCTGAGACAAAAGGTAGAGTTCAACATTTATTTTAATTTACTCAAATAGTTTTATTAACCCTTTGATGCATGAATTATAAGAACCTTAGTAAATATTTTTTTCCTGGGTTTTTTATTCCTCTTTAGGCATGAAAAAAACAATGAGATTGATTTTTTTTTTTTTTTTTTTTTTTAATTAACCTATTTTTCATGGAGTTACAAAAAATGTCCACTCATTTGGATATCATGTGTTCAATTTTTGAAGCAAAGAAACATGTATTTAAAACACAATATTAGAAAGTGATTTACTGTGTGAAAACTATGAAACAAAGCGTCGGCTTCCTGATAAAACCTGTTATGTGACTTTTGGCAAATTTTACAGGAAAAACAAAAAACTGTTTGTATAACAGGAAACTGTGAAATATGACCAAAAAAATTATCTGTTCCTTTAATGTTGGTACTTACGATGGAATGTAAACAACTTTCACAGGAGACTGAAACTTGAAGCTGTAATAGGGAAGATAACAGGTTTTTATTCCCAACCAAAAATGTCACTTAGCAGGTTTTATCAGGAAGCTGACAAAAAGCATTTTGATGCAGCTAATCTAATGTTTTTTCACCTTTTAACATACTCTAATTCTAGTTCTTACTCATTTCATGGAGATAATTTAAAAAATATATCTATTTGTTTATGAAAACGGTTAATTACATTCTAATAACAATTAGCAGTTGATTTCCACTCAGTCAGGTTACCGCAGATCATGTTTATCAAGAACATGAAGTTACAGTAATGGTGCATGCATAAGCATAAGGGTCCACTGTGTTGGCTGATATGCAACTAAAACAACAAAACCCATAAATATACAAGAGAACAGCTGTAGAATAGCTGTCCACTGTAGTGACCAGTATGAATGAAAGGGTTAAGAACAAAATCATCCTGAAGGCGTGGCTCCAAATACCTTTGACAATTAGATTGTAATAGAATAAATGTGGACTCTGATAGACTTTAACCCATAAAGACCCAGTACTACTTTTGTGGCAGTCCCAAAGTACTTTTTTCTCTATATTTAACTTTTCTTATCACCATGTATTATGCTCTGTGTTTTGCATTTTTCAGTGAAAATCAGGTATTTTCCTGTGTTTAATTTAGTGATCATGTAGATGTTCATTGAAGCTCAAATTAAAGTTGAATGTTATTATACCAGAAACAGAAAAAACTGAAGAAAATTTGACTTTTTCAGTCAAATCTATCGGTAACTGAATATAAACCCAGTGTGTCCTGTTCACCCACTGTCATTGATCCAACTCCATAGGTTTTACTGGTGAATAAATGTTGTAGAAGATGACAGTGTTGCCACGTTCACTACAGAGCTTCTGAACATCCAAATGGGTCATATCTGATGACCATGAAAAGATGACAAACTGCATTTTACACCAATTATTTACATGTATTGATAGGATTAGTGGATCAACAGGTATTATAGATCAGAAGATGGTTTTGATCACCGGTGGATATTTGGGTCTTTATGGGTTAAACATTATCTCCCATAAGGGAAAAGTTTATAAGTCATTTGTTTCTATCATTTAAGTCCTCAGACCCTTTACTAAAGTACAAGCAGAAGTACCACAGTGTTGCAATACTCCATGACACCTTAAAATTCTCAATATGCAGTGACGATTATTTTATTGTTGTATTTCAGTTTGTAAAGTTGCAGAATAATTTGTAAACTACAGGGTTATATAAGAATGTCATGCTTCTCTTGTGACTTGACTTCAAAGGTGTAATCTGAATAGTAAGCTGAGATGACACATATAGTGGAGTGTAAAAGTACAGTATTTACCTCTGACATGTAGTGAAATCTAAGTATGTTTCCTAAGTATGTCAAATTTGTACTAAGAATAGGAATAAAACTATTGTTTACATTTCTGGATTAATTTAAAAACAAACTGCAACAAAAATGTATTGTCCAGAAAAATTTCAAATTTATTGTAGATCTGACTGAATTTTGTGTGTTCTTCTCATGTTGTGCATCAGAAACCCAAGCAGCAGGTGAGATGGATGTGAGCAGCAGACTTCAGGACCTCCATCTGGGAGGTGCACCTGAGGATGCTCCTGTTTTTCATCCCTTCTTCATTAGTGTGGTGGAGGAGTCGGATCTGGGAGGAGAGGAAGACGACCTGGCTCACGCTCAGGATCTGCTGAGGGACTACGAGAGGAGAGAGGGGGTGGCAGTAGCAGAGCTGGAGGGCAGCGAGGGTGGAGGTGGTGGGGAGGAGAAGTATGAAAAAACCAAAGCCAGACACGGAGACGCCATCTTCTCCAGGTTCATGAAGATCATCTCACTTTGTCCCCAACAAATCCTGCGCTACTGCCGCGGCGGGAAGCCTCTTTTCATCTCCGAGCCACCGTCCAACATGGCTCACGTGGTCTCGTCGTGCAGCTCCTGTGGAGGCTCCAGGACGTTTGAGCTGCAGCTGATGCCGGCTCTGGTCAGTCTGCTGCAGAGGGAGGGCGGCGGCAGCTCTGAGGCACAGCTGGAGTTTGGGACGGTGTTGGTTTACACCTGCACAAACAGCTGCTGGACAACTGGCTCAGCCTCAGCTGTGGACGAGTTCTGTTTTGTTCAGACAGACCCAGACCAGCAGCTTTTTAAATGACCACATCCTCAGTTCATCCAAAAAAGAAGATGTAATATATACTCTACAGTCGGGTGAAAAATTAAAGGAAAACTAAGTGTCTTAGGGTGGTGGTCCACGAAGTGCCACCAGAACTGTTTCAGTGCTGCTTCATTCTACAAGTCTTAGCTTGTCTGTTACGATGATAAAATGTTTGGATGCTTTTATGAAATTAGAGCTACAGTAAAAAAGTAAGTAAAGTTGACACTTATCCTGACTATGGGATGTAACAGTACTTCCAACAAAGTAAAGTGACTGATTAAGGGAGAAAAAAAATGTGTATAAAATAAGTAACTTAGAATGGAGTCACTATTAACAGCTATTACAACTGTATAATGTGGTCCATCCCACATTTATGCAAATGAAATAACCCAAGTGTAATATGGCACATATTTGTGTTAAAAGTTCAACTTTTAAAATGTTGATGAATAAACTAGTTGTATAATATCAAAATGTCTTAAGACCTACAACAAAGTCAAGTGTTTTAAAAAACTGTTTGATTCCATGTTGTTTTGGAAGCAGTGTGGCTGGGCAGACCCCAGAGACCCTTTCACAGTTGTGATACTATTGAATATTAAATATCATCTGGTCTGGTGACTGTTAAGGCCATATCGTATGATTCACATCACCATTTTCCTTTACTTTGTCACCCATCTGTGTGTAGGGCAACTCTTGCAGCTTAGTAACGCTACAATGCTGTGACCTTTGACCTCTGATAAGAAAAGTTGCTCTACAAATTTAAAGTAGCATTGACTACGGTTGACTTGACAAATGTTGGAGCTGGAAATTAATGGGAAGTTATGATGCGTCTTTTCCATCTTTCAGTCCAGTGAAATCTGGATTTCTAGAGAATATATAGAATAAAATATATATTTAATTCATTAAAAACACAGAGCCCAGTCTTTTTTCATATTTTACTTCAACCTTGCAATATATTTCTACAATTCAGTGTCACACCAAAACAGTTCAGGTTGAACATCAGTAATGAAATTCAGCAAGAGTAATAATGTAAACTGTACAGAGAAAAAAACAAGCTATAAAAATGTAAATGATCAGCTCAAGGACTTCAGATTTTACTGGAAAACATCCAGAGTATCAAAAATAGATTTTTTAATTAACTGGCCAATAAATAGATTCAGAATATTTTCATTTTTGTACAACTTTAGCCTCTGTAAGGACACTACAGACCATTAGGGTTCTTGTGAGACAGATAATTTCAGCCCTTTTTGTTTAAACAGTCCTACCAAATCAGCCATGACAAAAAAAAAACCCTTTGGTTTGTCGGTGAGGTACTAAAATTCCTGAGACGAACGAGAAAACCTGATCAGAGACCGGAGGCTGTTGTTTGGATTTCAGGCACTTGAAGATTAGTTTGATGCACTTTGTGCAAACTGTTGATTAATTTCTCAAAGCTCTGCAGTTATCTTCTAAAGATGGCTGAGCGTCTACTTGTGGCCTCCACAGAATGGCAAGGCAGCATCCTTGGATTTGTGCTCCCAGTCATACTGGTCGTACTGGTCGTACTGGTCAAGCTGGACGTTGCTGCTCAGGCCACTGATGTCCCTGCCGATGATCTCACTCACTGCAACAAAAACAACCAGGAAAAATTATCCACAAATACACACTTTTACTGTTGCTTAATTCACTGATTCTTCTCTTTATTAATATATAAACTGTATAACAAAGCGTCAGCCAGTTTAACAATTATTTTAGCATTTTTTCCAAAACAGGATTCTTTGAGGGATACAGAAAGAAGAAAACCTCAACTGATTTTGCTTCTCCCTCAACCCCAAGAAAGGTTGTCAAACAAACCTGTAGGTCAGTATTACCAGAAAAATACAGTTAAAGTACTGAGAACAAAGTAGTCCTTTACCAGTAAAGCTGTTAATGAGGGTGTTTTACTGTTAAAATTGATGCCTTTGGATTCATTTTACGAGTGCATTAATGTGAGTACTGGAGTTTATAGATGTAGATGTTTCAGGTTGAGCTCATTTATTATTTTACATACTGCTGACTAGTTTTAATCCATGCTTAATTAATGTTTTCACTGGACAAGAGGGGGATACAAAGCTAAACCTTAATTAAAGCTCTCAGAGTCAGAGGTGCAACATGTGGCTCTGAGATGCAGTGGAGTCAAAGTGTAAAGCTGCAAAACACAAATCTACAATCCAGTGCTGCAGTTCCATAGACAGCCACAGTGGGGCGCAACTGGGTAAAAATTGCCTTAGAGTTGTAAACCACCAAATAGACTGTATTGCTTCTGTGCCCAGTAGAATGACCTCGACGTGTTTTAAAGGAGAAACACTCTCAGCGTATTTCTGTATCTTGTAATACCCAGTCTCAGTGAACAAGTTTACTTTATGACAGACACAGTTCAAACTGGAGGCAATAAACAATATTGGTCGCAGTAGTGAGAAACTGCTCAGTGCTGAGTCTATTTGTGGGGCAGCAAATGTCTTCATCTCCCCACCATTCAATCTAATCATAGCTCTGCTGTGAAACCTGAAGCACATGGAGCAGACCAACACAAAAATCCAGTAAACATAAACACTAAGATGCCCGATATAATATTTAACCCACATCTGGATAAACATCAGCTGAAAAACACATCTTTATCACTTCATAATCTGTTCATAAACTGCTCAGGGTTTTCCCTTTTGCACACCATCGAAAGTGGTGTCTACCTCCTTTTGCTGTCAGTTAAAATTATGTTTTATTTTACACCCTTACTTTGTATAGGATTACATCAGGACTTGTTTAATTTCCTACCGATGACAGCGTAATGGTAAAAATCTACAACCTGCAAGTACTCCTATATAAAGAAATAATTGCAACAGCCCATGTGAAAATGCAGTTTTTAGTTAAATACAAATTGCACAATCATGCAAAACCCAACTGCCACTGTAACACTTTGGAAAGACCCTCAGATGCTGCAACATCAAACTCATAGGTCCCATCCCCTAAAAGTTTAAGCCTCTAAAACCTATTTTTAAAGAATAGGACCAACGGCCCTGTAGCTTACCAGCATGCTCATTGAAAAATCAATAACAACTTGAATTTGCGAGGTTGTCAGGTTCTGGCGCTATGTTAGAGTCTTGTGTTCTTGATGCAGGAGATCAATCTCCCAACAGAAGTGGGTGGTACTTTCACTGGAGGAGAACTGACTTCCTATCAGTGCTCGATAATAACTATATTTATATTTGTAACCATTGCCATGGTATAAGCTATCAAACTATGGGCTATTATAAGTAAAGACAAATGTTTAATATTTCAAAAATCAAAATTTCAGAAATTTTGTAGACATGGTCCCAAGGAAGTTACGAATAAAATTTAAAATAATCCGACCAGTAGTTAGAAGAAGAAGGTTGTTGAAATGTAGACATTGGTGACCTTGAGTTTGACCCTTCAAGGTCAAAACTTATGGGGCTTGACCCTTCAAGGTCACTCAAGGTCAAAGGTAAAGGACCCAAATGAAAATCCATATGACTTCCTATCAGCACTCAATAGTAACTATATTGATATCTCTAACCATTTCCATGTTAAAAGCTATCTAAATATGACCCATTATAAGTAAAGACAAATTTTTACTAATTCAAAAATTAATAAAAAAATTCAAAAAGCTAAATTTCTTAAAACTGTGAATAAACTTTTTAGACATTGTAAAAAAAAAATACCTAAAAATTGAAATGATTCCAACCAGTAGTTTTGTCACAGAACATGCTTGAAGAAAATGCTAACGCAGATGACGTCAGACACAGCACCTTCACAACAGCTCATGGCCTATCAGCCGGTGAGCTGCAAAGAAAGACACTGCAGTGACAGACATTATAAAGCTGATCAGATGTTTTAATTCTGTTATACTGAGTGATGTTAATCCAGCAACAACACATTGAACTGTTGAAGTCTCAAAGTCAAACTGAAGTGCAACGAGGGTGGTGGTCGAGCAGGGGGTCAGAGGCCTGACAACAGCTGCTGCCCGCCAACAAATTTAACCTTCATCTGCATCATTCAGACAGCAGCTAGCAACCAGTACACATGGCTATTATTAACCCAGATCAGAGAGAAACACAGTATTCACAGACAAACACACACAGAGGCCCGAAATATAAATAACTAACATCACAGAGCAACAGAGCGTAGAAAGACGTAAACATGCAAACATCTCATGAGGCCGACAGCCACACAGCTGCACAGCGGAGACAAAAAAAAGCTCAGAGCACTGATTTGGATTGCAGAGTATGAGTTAACTTCAATGCTATGGTACAATTTCAGCCCTCACTTGAATTTAGCACCAGTTACCCCAACTTAAACCTGGGCACATATTCCATAAAAGTAAAGATTTTTTCATAGTGTCATGGTGATGATGATGAAAGAAAAGCAAGACAAACGTGTGTGGTGTAGAAGGAAGTAATAACCTCAGCTTATGTCATACCAATATTGTTTTTGGAGATGTAGCTTTTGTTCCTGTTAAGTGTCTCCTACATAATAAAAATGTCTTTCAACAGCCGATTAAATTTGATGGATGTGAATAAACTAACTGAATGTGTGTAATCATACAACTGTTAGGCAATGCATGACAAAGTAAATGAACAGAAAAGTATTTTACAAATCAATAAATGAATAATAAAACTTGCCATCATCCAGTGTGATCTCCTGGAGGCCTAAGGATCCCAGATTCGGTTGGTCCTCAGGCTCCTGCTTAATGTTCAGCATCTCCCCAGCACTAGACAGCGGTGAGTCCTTCTGGGGGTCAGCAGGGGTCACAAAAGCTCTCCTCGAGCTCAGAGATGGAGAATGCTCCCCCTGAGGTCCACTGGAGGAGGTCTGCGGGGGGACTGAGAAGAGCTGAGTAGGCACGGTGGAGGTCTGCAGAGGGATTACAGAGGTCTGATGGGAAGCGGAGGTGGTATGAGGAAACAATACGGAGGTCTGAAGAGGAGCAGGGGGGGCAGGAGGATGATGGAGACGAGGAGCATTTTGGGAAGGAGGACCACAATGCACTGGGAGCTCGCAGGAATCATAATAGGCCACATGGTGTGAGGGCTCGGGGGAGAAGCCAGGTGGATTATGGGAGATTTGGTCCACTTCCCAGAGCTCCTGTTTAACCAGCTGTGATGCAGCAGCGAGGTGACGTCTGGCTCCTGGCATAAAGGTGAAGCTCTGCGTTAGGCTTCTTCTTCTCTTCCCATTAGAGACGTAGAACTGGACTTGGACTGGACATACTGTCTTTTTATTGTACGGAGGAACCTCCACCACAATGCTGGACTGAAAGACGGAAACAGACAGACATGGAGACAATTACTGCCACTTGGCCTGAAAGATGAGAGAGGATTTGAAAAAAACTACATCAAACCCCAAAACAGTGGCTCATTTAGCGATGAAACATTTAGCAGACTGACGTTCTGCCAAAGGAGGTTTTTATAAAGCACACGTTGGTGCCAGTTAAAGTATGTTTTTGGTCATGAGTTTCAGTTCTGATTTTTCAGAGAATAAACATTTCATAATTTGTTATTTGGTCAAATATAATAAAAATATATGAAATGTTGTGTTGAAATAACAGATACTGTGATTATATTTTTGAACCGACAACACAAGATTCAGTAATATGGTGTAAACCAGGGGTGGGCAAGTCCAGGCCTCGGGGTCGGTATCCTGCATGTTTTAGATATTTCCCTCTTCCATCACACCTGGACCATTACATCGTTATCAGGCTTCTGCAGAGCTTGATGAGCAACTGATCATTAATTGAACCAGGTGTGTTGGAAGAGGGAAATATCTAAAGCATGCAGGATACCGGCCCTCGAGGACCGGAGTTGTCTACCCCTGGTCAAGATATGTGCGCTAACTTAATAAATGCTCACAATGTGTGAACCATTCTTTAAATCAGGGGTCACCAACTCTGGTCCTTGAGAGCTACTATCCTGCATGTTTTAGATGTATCCCTCTTCCAACACACCTGATTCAAATGATAAGCCTATCATCAAGCTCTGCAGAAGACTGATATGACCGTCAGGTGTGCTGGAAGAGGGAAACAAGTAAGACAGGGGAGGGCAACTCTGGTCCTCGAGGGCCGGGATCCTGCATGTTTTAGATATTTCCCTCTTCCATCACACCTGGACCATTACATCATTATCAGGCTTCTGCAGAGCTTGATGATGAGCTGATCATTAATTGAACCAGGTGTGCTGGAAGAGGGAAATATCTAAAACATGCAGGAGACTGGCTCTCGAGGACCGAAGTTGCCTACCCCTGATCTAACACATGCTCTCGAGGACCAGGGTTGGTGACCCCTGTCTTGAATGAACATCCAAGCAGCACCAAAGATCTTGTGAGTGTGTTAAGTATATTAATTTATTCTTTAGTGAAAAAATCTTCAAATGTCAGCTAAGTGGAATAATCATTCTATAATGTATAAATGGAGTCATTGTGTAAAAAAACAAAAAACAATAAGCCATGTCTTCATGTGTGAAGACTACTTACTCCACTACTTTTTTCAGGAACGACTCTGGCCTCCATTTCCCACAGCGTTCTTCCATCTGAAAAGACACAATCACCAAAAACATGGTGTTAAAATCCTCAGTACAGGCTCTTCTATAATATGTCCGCTGGAGGAAAAACACAGGACTTTTGAATGAATATAAATGAACATAAACTGATCTTACCTGGTCCTTTCTCCATGAAGACAACTTTGGACTGGGTGGAGATGTTGGACCCAGTGATCACCACCTCCTCTCCTCCATCTACAGAGCAGCTCAGTGGAGTAAAGCTCTCCACCTGAGGAAGCTCCTGGCCTGAGCGCTGGGCTGCAAAAAACACACAGCTCTGTTGTAGTAAATTAAATACAAGCAAACATACAAACATGTTTATACATTTATGGTTTAACCAGAAAAGAAAAGTATATTGCTTGAGTGTTTCCATTTTATGTTTCAACTGCCCTGCATTTCAGAAATAAATATTACATGTTTTAATGCAGTAGATTTCTGTCTTCTTTAAAGACTGAATCTAGGAATATTTTTCATGTTAAAGTTTATGTAGCAGTTTCTGACTTTGGTTGGACAAAATCATAATCTCAACATATAACATTTTATATCATCTTTTGGTTTGCAGTCCTGAGTAAAATTGGATTAGCATAAGAAAACACTTGTTAATAAGTCACCCTTCTTAGAAAAATCAAACCAAAATTAAATAGTCGTGTTTGTAAACTCTACAATATCATATATGTATACATATATAAAGAATTACTTTTATTTCAGTATAGAATAATTCAGTGTATTGTGTGGCGAACAATAGCTGCAGCATTTACACAGAGCAGAAAATTAAAAGAAAAAACGACTTACTGATTAAGATCTGTGTTTCATAAGTTTAGCAGAAGTATGAAGCAACACATCCTCTGCATTTCCTCCTGTACTTGTTCTATTATAATCAAGTTTCGACATTAAAAAAAAAACCTATAACCCTTCTTTGGCTTGTTTTCCATAAATGTGCTTTTTATGTGACGTTACCGTAATAACAAAATCAGGTGTAAATGTGTATTTATAGGGACTTACAACACTCGACAGGAACAGAAGCCGTTTGCAGCCACAGCATTTGCCCGTCTGGCTGAGCGACAGCAACCCTGAACACAACCCGTACTCTTGTGTTCTTGCGCCCGATGTCCGTCTCCCCTTTTTTCAGTTCAATGTCGGCATTACGCAGCTTTAGAATGCCAGCACAGTCAATGCTGAGGAAGATGAATGGACAGAGTTCAAAGACAAAACAGTTGGTCTCCATTTTGCAAATATGAATGAACAGAGTTGAGCGTCATCAACATAAACTGAGTATAAGATACTTCTCCGTTACCTAGCAGACATGTTGTTTTCTGGAAGCAGTGGGATCTCCAGGATTTTGGTGATGCCCATGATTTTCTCCTGGCAGGTGGTGGTAACAGTTTTTCCTGTTACCCGGTGGACTTGGTAGAAGGAATGAGGGCGAATGTATCTGTCGTCTGCAGTCCCAATGAAAAGCAGCAGGCTGACAGGCTGCTCATTGTAACCGCTCAGCTGCAGGGAGAGATTTAACCAAGAACAGATCATACAACACATGTACATATGCATATACAATGGAGCTTCTTCAGTTTGTCAACATATAACGAAAATTACACAATATAAATGTGAAAAGATGAGTAAGTCACAGAAAGGGTAACAAGTTAGACCTTGAAGCCACAACATGTCACAACAAATGACACAACACCCACAAAGCATAGAGTATCAAATTTCTTAAAAGGTGTTTTTTTCCATACTCAACAACCCCTTACCCAAATCGACCAAAGAATCATCAGTAAATTTAATCTTTGTTCCTTTTTTAGTAAATGGGAAAAAATTATGTAATATTACATTTGTAAAAGCATTGGTTTCTTCAGAATTTAACCCATAAAGACCCAAACATACATCATCAACCAAAATCATCTGCTGATATAAAATGTTAATCCCTGCTGATCTACATTGTAAGTAATTGGTGTAAAATACAGTTTGTCGTCTTTTCATGGTCATCAGATATGACCCATTTGGACGTTCAGAGGTTCCGTAGTGAACATGGAAACACCATCATCTTCTACAACATTGATTCACTAGTAAAACCCATGGAGTTGGATAAATGACAGTGAATGGACACACTTGGTTTATATTTGGTTAGTGATATATTTTGTTGACAAAAGTCGCTATTTTCTGTTTTCTCTGTTTCTGATATAATAACCCTCAACTTTAATCTGAGCTTTTATGAACATCAACATCAACATTATCAGTTCAGAACGCGGCAGCGAGACTACTAACAGGAACAAATAGAAGAGACCACATCACCCCTGTGCTCCAAGCCCTTCACTGGCTTCCAATCGAGTTTAGAATTAGATTCAAAATCCTCCTCCTCACATACAAGACCATTAATGGTATGGGCCCCTCCTATCTCAGAGATGCTCTGGTGCAGTACCATCCTAAAAGAACCCTTCGTTCTCAGAATGCTGGTCTACTGGTAGTTCCCAGGGTCTGTAAAAGTACAGTAGGAGCTAGAGCCTTTAGTTACCAAGCTCCTGTTTTATGGAATCAGCTTCCAGTTAACATTAAAGAGGCCGACACAGTCTCTACATTTAAGGTCAGACTAAAAACATTCCTATTTGAAAAAGCTTATGGTCAGGCTAGTTCAAACCAGACTGAACCCACAGTTCAGTCTAAGCTGCCCTAGGAGCAAGAATGCTGGGGGAAGTACAGGCACTGAGTCCTATCTCCTGTTTCTGGTTCTACGTACCATTCTGGTCTGCACTTATATTTTTAATATTTAGCCAACTTAGTTTGTGCAGTACTATTCACCTGGAGTCCCCTTTCCCCACTCCCCTCCGGGGGAGTGGCTACTTTTTCAGTTGTAACCGCTTGGGAGCCAATGATGACAGGATCTGCGCTGACCCATCTGTGTCCTGCCCTGTCCTGTGTCCTGCCCTGTCCTGTGTCCTGACCCCCTCCCCACCTGTCCTGGATGGACATCCTCGGCCTCACCACTGTGGATGGGCCTCCTCGCTCCTGCCTGTCTCATCCAGTGGGATAGACCCCCCATGTGTCCACCCTACTGCATCCTTGCAGACTAGAACTACATCTGCAAATGGACGTCCATCAGTCCTGGTGCATCTATAGCCTGTCCGTCCATGGGAGTGGATCTCTCCTTCACTGTGGTTCTCCCCGAGGTTTCTCCCTTTTCCCACTGGGTTTTGAGTTTTTCCTTGCCGAGAAGGAGGGTCTAAGGACGGGGGATGCCCTGGACACTACTCATTTTCTTGCTGTTTATTTGACTGTTGTTTACTCCAACTGCCTCTGTAAAGCCCTTTGAGATAACCTTGTTGTGATATTGGGCTATACAAATAAAGTTGAATTGAATTGAATTAAATTACATTTTGGAAAATACCTGATTTTCACAAAAAAAAAAAAAAAAAATACAGAGGATAATGTTATAATAAATTGCCATAAATAATTGAAGAAAGGTTAAATATAGACACAAATTTAGTGGGACTGGGTCATTATGGGTTAAAACCAGTAGTTTGGTCATCACCATGTTGGCCCTTTGAAAACAGAAGTGACCATAGATAGATTTTGCTGAAAAAGTTACTTTTTCTTCAGTTTTTTCTGTTTCTGATATAATAATCCTCAACTTTACTCTGAACTTTTATGAACATCTACATGATTAGGAAATTAAATGTTGGAAAATCCCTGGTTTTCACTGAAAAAAAAAAAACACAAAATACAGAAGATAATATTACAATGGTGATAAACCACTTAAGGAAGGTTAAATATAGAGAATAATTCATTTGGGAACTGCCACAAATGTCACACCGGGTCTTTTTGGGTGAAGTACCATTCTGTGAAATACATGTTTTGTTCTGGAAGTTCTGCAGTTCCACAGTCATTTCACAAAAAAATACCACCACAAAATATCTTCTACAGATAATGCTGTATGTATCAGCGTAGTGATCTGCTTCCTGTGCAAACAAGCTGCAGTCTGTTGTCCTTGTCTTGATGGTAAGCACAGTCAGCTTTTGCACATCTCTCTACAGGAAGTTCATCTGGCTTTAGCAGTGGCCAGAGATTGTGACACCCAGAATAACCCTGCTGGTGTCTGTTACATACGAGGCCTTGATGGGGTTTACTTGTCTGACCCTCCTCTGTTCTCTGATCCAGAGAAGCCATGAGGGTGTTTATACACAGCACCGAGAACACACACCTCTGACACAGCCACCTGTTTCATCCCAGGTGGACCATTAATGGATACATCAATATGAGTTTCCCAAAAAAGTAGCTGTAACCAATGTCTGTTTTCTCTTTCTTTTTTTCTAAATAATTTATCTGTTTTTTATGCAACATATATATCATATTGGACTCATAATTAGCCTTTACTTATGCATAAATGTCATTGTATTAAATTAAATTAAAAAAAAAAAAAAAACAGGTACTGTCAGTGCCCCAGACCTGAAGATCTGGTTCCTGAGTGACTTCAGTGGCAGCTCACTGCTCCTAATGTGAGCCATATTGCTAATGATAATGCTGGGTGTGTATTATGGGTAAAATATAGAGACCAAATTTCCCTGCAGGGATAATAAAGCAAGGTAACCTTTAGCCTTTAATAACAACAGGAAAGCTGAGATCTGAATTGCAGTATCACTGGCTGAAAAGTGCTTTGGTACAACTACCAACTAAATAAACAAAAAATAGTGTTGATTTATTTTTTGTTCATCAACTGTTCATAATTAGTTTGAAAACAGACCTGTAATTGTGTCACTATCACATATATTCATAGACATTATTATGTTTAATTAATCTGATAGTAAACCTAATCAAGGAACTGGATCTTGCTGTGAAGCTCCACAGAGTTTAAGAGACCCGAAAAGAAGCTGATAACTGTGGGTTCATTACACACTGACGACAGACTCATAACAAGATGAGTTGAATCTTGCAGCCACTTGCAATGCACGGGTCTGCAACACTGGGGACATGTGCCAGCTTACACCAAGCACTGAATGAGATGGTGTATCATTTCAGGGTTCATACATACTTTTCAAGGTCAAATTCAAGCACTTTTAAGGGTCATTTTCAAATTTTTCCAGCATAGCACCTTATCACTGGAGTAAAATACACATCTACAGGACCTCATGATTTATTTATTTATTTTTTTTTTTACTTTTTATCCCAATGATGTACATTGTATTATGCTACAAACATCTAAAATTATGTTTCATAATAGCAAAAAGTTTAGAAATAAAAAAAAAACAAAGTTTTATCCAAAAAAAGGGAAGCCACTTTGTATTCTTCAAGCACATTCGCCCCGAGCCAAAGATTAAGATAAAAATGTACCTGGAGTCGACCTAAGAACACCCGCTAATTTTCTTTTTCGACATCAACTTTTATTTTTCAAAATATTTCACCTCTCTGTAAGTAGCTTTGGCTTGGCATCTAACCTGGCAGAGTTAATATTAAAGATAAATAAATAAATCACATCATAGAGTTAGAACTGTAAGCACTTTCAAAAACAACATTGAAATTCAAGCATTTTCAAGGATTTCAAGCACTTGTGCAAACCCTGTCATTTCTATAGAACTGACTCTGCTTCTAATTCCTGACTTTTCGGGCTTTTGTAAGTGAGTTAGAATGGCCACAGTGAATTATTTGCTAAGGCTACAATTGTAGTTTTGATCAATGGTGAAAATATTAAGATGTGGGTTGAGAAGTTGGGAGAATTTGGTGACATTTAAAGCATATTTTGCTATGAGTTTATTGGCCTTTGAAACAGGTGATGTGCCTTAAGTTTTAAAGACATAACTTTCAGGTGATTATACATTAATTAAAACTTAATTATGAATACTGTATGTCTTTCGTTAGATCTTAAATCTCATATATCTTATACACCTTGAAGTATCAAAACAGAAATCTGACCTTCCCACAGTTTTCAGTGAGAACGAACCTTGACAACTGGATGTCCTCCCGTAGCTGCCTTAATGGACCCTCGACTGCCCTCGGTCTCATAATGGGCCCTGTGGTAGGATCTGGGCTGGACCTCCAGCTTTAACTCAAACTGGTCAAACTGACTGGGCAGAGGCCAATCCAGAGGAGGGGGTGACGAGGTCCTGGAGGCAGAGACACCAGGTCAGTTACAAGTTCTTCAAAAGCAGGGTACAATGTATCTTGGATAAAGCCATTTCACACCAGAGTAACAATAATACAAAAAAGATGGTGAGTTTCTGGAGCTGATCCAGGAGAAAGCAGGCACTATTTTCCCAGATGACTGTGGACTGTAGTTTGAACTGACATTTACAAACCATAATGCCAGTGTTGTCTTTGTGCTGTTTGAGTAATGTATTACCTAGGAGGTGCTTCACTTAAGGCCAGATATATGTAGGTAATAGCACACAAAAGTATTCATGTTGATGGTCTGTAGATTGTGTGTACAATGATGTTGATTAGCGTCATACTGTTTTATTAACAGTAAAACTTGTCAGCCACAAACCAAGACAGACAATATACATATACTTAAAGTAATCAGTAACAACTGTGTATATGTGGTATAGGTATGCCATTCCTACAAAAAAGAAATAAAGGGTTTCATTGGTCAAACATACGCTCCAAGTCTCAAGATCAAAAACTTGCTGACATTAAGGGATGTACAACCGAAATAATTTTTTCAGAAATTTCTAAACAGTGTTTTGGATGAAAATATGTGTTTGGTGTGAAATGGCTTTTAATCTTTTGAGAGCTGTCACATCAGTGAGACCGACCTGAACAGTGGAGGGTTTCCAGGTTTGGGTTTGTTCCAGCTGAAGTGTGATGGGACCTGAAGGAAGAGTTCGGCCAAGCCGTCTTGTTCGCGTGACTCCTCTCCTGGGGAATCCTGGAAGGGTATCACCGTCCTCAGCTCCTCAAGCCCTGGGTCTCCCTGTCCAGCCAGGAGGCCCAGCTGGCTTCCAGATGTCCTCCTGGTCTTAGAGGGGACGTCCAGCTCCTGATAGCCAGACATCAAGAGGGTCCCCAGAGCACCTGCAGGGCTTCCCACCCATGTGTCATCAGTTACACTGCCCCTTGGGGAGGCCCCTGGTGTGGGGCTGGGGGAGCGTCTCTTCCCACAGGGGGAGGTTGGTCGGGATGAAGGCCTGAAGGGGAGAAGGAGAAGCTTCACTGCAACTGAAGTTGTTCTTCTAGCAGCCTTTTTAGTCACATCTGTCCCATTCTTTGGCTTTAAAGAGTTTGAGTCAGTTTTGCTACATGAGTCTGGTGCTGATGTAGGTACTGTGGAGGAACCTGGACTTCATCTGATAGAAGGGTTTTTTTCTATTACACTTGTTACTCGCCATGTACTGGATGCGAAACCAAGACCAGATCCATGACACATATATCTCCATATTGTGTTACTGCACCTCTCACAACATGTTGCTACTATTGTTATGCTACACTATTACATTACTAATGAAAAAAAAAACTTTTTCATTCCATAATTAATGATAACCAATGCAGATCACAAAATCATTAGACAAGCTGTATAATTTATAAACATCACATATTACAACTATTTTATCATCTTCAAACTGTATGACTGTCTTTGTTCAGGTCTGTTTTTGGTAAAATGACTCATGCAACTGGTCTTAAAATGTTTTTTTTTTACTTTTTACTTGGCTCATGTTTGGTTAACGTACAAAGCTACATTCAGTGTTCTTTAGAGGTCTTGACATTCCAAACTGCAGTTTATTTAGTAAATCAAAGAATGTTTTAGTCATTTCATGTAATAACTATGGTGGATTTTACCTGGAGGTGGGCCGTCGGTTTAACCAGCTCTCCTCTGTGATACTGGTGCGAGGGGAGTGACAGGGCGACTGGCGTGGTGACTGATGAGGTGACAATGCTGGGCTAAAGGCCAGAGGATACTGGTACTTCTGCTGCCAAAGCTCCACACCAAAGGCGCCACCACCGCAGCCTGGTGATCCCAGAGGAGACCCCTGAGGGGACCCCAAGGCAAGGTGGGCAGCATCTCGCAGCTCCCCCTCCACATCATCATACACATGAGAGAAAGACTCACAGGAAGACAGGTCAGACATCCAGCTTCTGGAGGACAGGCTGCTGCACGGGCTTGGACAGAGCGCCTGGTCCCTGTAGCAGGGGTCCACAGGCAGGTAAAGCTGGTCTCTGGACCAGGATTGCTCAGAATAACCCCCCTCTGCCCCACCCACTGCTAGAACATCTTGACTACTACCCTGCTCAACATGGTTGTTAGGAGCAATGGAGGTGATCTGGATGCTGGGGCAATCAAACGCCCTGAGGTTCCCCTGGGTGCCATACTGGGCTCCCTGGGACTGGAATCCCACACACTGGTAGTTGTTAGTGGTGGGGAGATATTGAGGGTAACTCTGCTGTTCCTGGTTGATTGCATGCTTAGCCAGAGCCTGTGTGGAAGTGGGAGGTGACCTCGCATTGACATCTGGACCTGTGAGATGAACGGATGAACCAGGATGTAAATGTCTTGTGTGATCATTTGCAATGCAAACAGTTTTTAGCTGTACTGTAGCAGCTGACAGACGTCTGTGTACCCATGAGACAGAGCAGTCAAATTCTGACAATAACATACATTACATAGATTGACATTTGCTTCAGGAAAAAAGGCACCTTTCTAATACCAAGGTGCATAAATGTAATGTGAGTAAAAAAAGAACAAACTAAATCACTAATAGTACAAGATGTGACAGGATCTGAATAATACTCAACAATTCCATCAATCCTTCCCAGGCACTGGGCAGAGGTAGGGTACAGCTTGGACAGGCTTCAAAACAACACTAACACTTCAAAACAGAAAACTGCTCAAGCTCTAATTACTTCTGCAGGCAACTTTGAGTCCCACACAGACCACAGTAATAATATGCAAACGCCTCACAGAAATGCCCCTGAACCCATTCAGTCTATCACTGATTTTATGCAAATTTATAGTTCTACTCCATTACATCTCAGAGGCAAATATGTCTTTTTTAGCTCTACATCTGACAGCACTAGTTCCTGTTGTGACAGTTGTTTTTCATTCACTTCCTGTCCAGTGAAAACCACATATCTCCAAACATGTTGATTTTGAAAACTCTCCTCATTCTTAATCTTTAAAAACACTTATGGATTGTGTAGAAATTGCATAATACATTTCAAGTTTATGTAGAGTATGCAAGTTGTTTGGATTTTTTTGAATTGATGATTTAAAAGTACAGTATTTTGGAATAGGTAATAGTTGTTGCTTTCTTGGTAATTGTGTTTATTTGTTTTGGACAGTCATGAGTCATGACATAAGCAGTTGTTTTTCTGGATTCAGGAAGTGGAAATAGTTTAACAGTTTTTTGTTTTTTTTTTACCGACAGATTTATAACAGTACAATTACTACTTTTTTAATAGTTGCACATGTTGCTGACAGTATTTTCAGGAGGTAAAGCTTTAAATGCATAACTTTGACTTAAAGTGGAGTATTTCGCAGTCCACTGTTAGTACTTCTACTTGGGAAACGGATCTGATTACATCTTTCACCACTGACACTCACAGTAATATGAGATGTGCACTGACCAGCAGCAACATTACAGTGCAACTACTGTGGTAATTAACAGTATATGCACTGAAGTAATTATGGTAACATTATTTACGATAGTCTGGTTAGTGCATTCACACAGCTGCACACACTCATCACCACAACCCGACTATTATTACCCCTCTTTCACTGTCTCACACTTCAAATGCTACATGCAAAAAATGCGATCTGCTCCGACAACTTAACCAGCTGCAAGTAACTTACTATATGTTGGACAGAAGTACATGAAGTATGATGCAACCAGAAGAAAAGGGGAGGAGTAGGTAACACCAGCTGGGTGCCACAGAGCGGTTACAAAACCAGGAAGTAAAACCTGCTGGCAGACAGCATGGGTGGTATGTTGGTACCATAGAGGCAGACCGCATGCACCTAGTCTGTCTGTCTGCCAGCAGTACTAGATAATAATAATAATAATAATAATAATAATAATAATAATAATAATAATAATAATAATAATAATAATCTGCAAGTTTTTGGATCATATTTTAATTGTTTCAAACATTTTCAAGTAAAAAAAAAGCTCTCAAAACTGTATCATTTTATTACTTACTGAAGAAACAACTGTCTAAGTTAAAATTGTGAATCTCTAGTTCAAACTGTAATAAATATATTTTAACATCTATCTACTGTACCATCCGTGCATTTTCAGTATTTCTCCTTCTTTAAACCTTTTTAGAATCTTCAAAATATTCTCTTTTACTAAACTCACTCTCCACTGATGAACAAGCACTTTATCACCACAATAGCTCTGCATTTTAACACACGTTAAAAAAAAATGTCATGTGGCTATAACTCAGCCACCAGAAACTGAAAACGGCAGCAATTTAATTTAACTTCCGAATGGTTGACCAGATTTTTGAGGACTATAATAAAATGCATTCAATGTGACCTGATTAGGGCTGCAGCTCATGGTTGTTTTCATTAACCGATTTCACTAACCCTAAAGCCAATGAAAGGATTTTGCCTATTTTAAATGATCTGTGATTAAAAAAAACAAAAAAACCTTAAGTTTTCAGCAAGATATGACAATTTTGAAAGGCCAAAAACCAACATTTTTAGGTGAGCAATAACCAAGAGGATCAATAGATTGTAATAAAGAATAGGCAAACTGGTGTACTGTGACTTGGCCAATTATTGATCATGACTAATCATTACAACTACAAAGAGAAAAACCTCTTGTAAGTTACTTCATGAAGAATAACCTATGTTTGACTATCCATGATTTGTTTTTTTCATCCAAAACAGTATATTAATGTAAATTCTACATTCTCAAAAACAATTGCAATAATGTGACAGTAACAGAGCACAGTCTAGGAGCTGAGGTAATGGACGCTAACATCGGGCTGGGCAACAGAGCAATAATGACATGTCATAAAATAATTTTATACTGCGATAAATGCCATTGCACTAAATGTTTTTATATAGTGTCCTTATACTTCACTGTACTATCTCAGGCTTAGTTGTTTTAATGCATATAGTAGCAGTGTTGGGTAAACTACTTTGAAAATAAATAAATAAATAAATAAGATCTAGGAAAATTAGAAAAATTACTTTAACAAAGATCAAGCCTATAGTGTACATGTGATACAACATTGTAACAATACATAAAACAAAAAACACATTAGGGCTGTGCAATATGATAACATAATTATTTTTTTCATGTTTATGTCAATGCTTTTTGGCATTTACATGCTTTGCACAGAACACTGATGGAAAAACATACAAAACATGTCACATAACTGAGTAATTCCCATTAGGGACTGATTTTCTACAAATAATCCAATATGATGAAGTACAGCATTTCCTGTTTGAGCAATTTATTAACTGAATTCACTCATAATTCACTTCATGGTTATAATAACTGTATCGTGATATGTCCTTTAATATGATGTACAAGTACATACTCTGAGAATTTGGCAGTACTGCCCAATTTTAAGCCACATATCAGAAAAAATTGGCAATTCGATTAATTGGAAAAAGTGTGCTCTTGTTCACAGGACCAAACAATAAAAAATACCCCAGTACTCACTGGAAATATCAAGACATGTCAATATCTAATGTCTGTGAGTCAGATACTGCATCAAGATTATCCACTCAGACAAGTACCTTCCAAAATAACAAGAAACCACTTCTCTTAACATTTGTTAATACATTGAAAAAAAATATTTGACTAGAATTGAAATAATTGATAAATCAACTCAAATCTATTAAGAAAATATTTGATAACAATTTTCCTAAATCAAAGCTTCATTGCCTCAATTTCGCTGCTGCTAAACATTGGTTCTGCTGTTGTTCACACGGATGCTTATTGTGATGCACATGACGCCAGGATCAACACAAAGTTGTATGTTAGTTACATCTTAAATTGTTAGCACATTAATAAGTTATAAACAAATTTGTTGAAGACTGCAGTGCACATGTTGTTTGGAGATGTCATTAAACTTGTTTGTTACTGTTTATAGATACTTTTATATATAATTTTATACTGTTGTTATTGTTGTTATTATTTCTATATAGATTTTTTGTTATATATGTATATGTCCTTTTACTGTTATACTTTTGTGGTAGTGGTTTCAGCTGATTCTGGAGTAAAGGACAAGTTGTTTGTCATTTTCAGATGTCTTTTTCACATTTTTACTTTTTCTCACCTATTCAAATACTCATTTAATTGAACTGAAGAAAATAATCTACATTAATTGATTACAAAAAAATAATCACTAACGGCAGCTCTATTTTTGATTAACTGAAACCTAATATTTACAGCAGATCCAAATGAAATACAGAAGTAAAGATGATACAAAAGCAAAGACATTCCTCTCGTGGGAAATTTGACATGAACAAGGGACTAATAAGCTATTTATACACTTGAATAACTAGAAAGGGTGGGATGATGGGTGAGAATAACGCAGAACAATAGGAAAGTTCTGAAATAGCAAACATTTCTGAAATTGTGTTAATAAACAGAAATAATTGATATGTACTGACTGATATAACTGATATAGTCAAGTTTACCTGTATCATATTCAATATACAGTAAGAACTCTGTTATTATATGGGCCAAAATACTGCAACAGCTAAATAATCATAAGCAGAAAAATAATGTAACTATTTACATCACTATGCACATGTAAATGTAGATGAAGTAGCATAAAGCTGACTCCAACCCTGGTTGCATAAATAATCTTTGTCATTAAACATGTGTGTAGTAGCAGTGTTTACTAGTGTCTGTCCAGCAGGTTTAGTTACATTACATACTCAGAGCGGATAAATAACAGCCGACATCATTAACTTCAGCCAATAATCAATACACTGAAACTTTAGCCAGATACTTAATTGCGTCTCTTTGACATTGTGTTATTTCACAGTAGGCTGATTAGGTGACTTCACCTCCTGAGACACACTCACAAGTTCACCTAAATTTAACAGTAGACAGCGCCACATGTCACACACACTATCACAATGACACTTCCTCTTACGCCTGTCAAAGTAAGAGCTTCTCTCAAGTTCACCCTGAGAAGACAGTTTTACTAATGATGATGCACTTTTATTACTTTGTTTATTTAGATTAAGATAACTTCACCTGTTTTATTCAGATTGGCCTTTTGAAACCTTAATTTACATCTACACTTTTATGTGGCACCTTTAGATGGATATAACACAGTTATAATGAAACTATACCATTGCACATATATGTAGCCACAGCCATGTCTTTGTACTTGTCTGTACTATATTTCACGTATCTATGCATAATGCACATCTACTACTATGAAAGTAAGTTTGTGCCATCAGATTTTGAATTATAAAAGCCATTGAATTTCTAGCACTGATTTTTTTTTTTTTGCACTGAAATTAAGTATATGAATTTTTTGCACCTGAATGTT
Source organism: Sphaeramia orbicularis (assembly GCF_902148855.1). Taxonomy (NCBI): domain Eukaryota; kingdom Metazoa; phylum Chordata; class Actinopteri; order Kurtiformes; family Apogonidae; genus Sphaeramia; species Sphaeramia orbicularis. Next base: position 36,928,690 of record NC_043962.1, on the reverse strand, counting down.
TGCATCTGAATTTTTTAAATTCTGAATTTATGAACATAGTTGAATTCAGAGACAAACAATTCAGATACTTAATTTCAATGCAAAAAAAAAAACAAACAGATAATTTCAGTGAAAAAAAAAATTTCAGATACTTAATTTCAGTCCAAAAAAAATCAGATACTTAATTTTAGTGCAAAAAAAAAAATCAGATACTTAATTTCAGTGCAAAAATAAATTCATTGCTGCAAATTCTATGTCTTTTATAATTCAAAATCTGATGACACAGATTTACTTCCATATACTACTCTTATTTACTTTTTTTTTCTATTTAGATGGTCATATTGTTGACTGTTTACCTTTTATACGTTTTTGTTATACTAGGCACTTTCCAGAGATGTAAACAAGATCTCATTTCATTATACTAGTTTTCTGCAATAACAATGAGCCTAATTCTAAGACATTCTATTCTATTGGTTGAATAAACAGTTTTGGCAAGTTTTTAAAACATTATTTTCTGATTTTATGCCACCTCTAAAGCAGTGAAAGGGACAAATTTGAGGGTGCCACCTTTGCCTCTATTTCAGGTTTTTAGAAATAATGTTATACCTCTTATTACCTCCGCCAAGGACGTTATGTTTTTGCCAGGGTTTGTTTGTCTGTCTGTCTGTCTGTCCGTTAGTGTGCAACATAACTCAAAAAGTTATGGACAGATTTTGATGAAATTTTCAGGGTTTGTTGGAAAAGGGATAAGGAAGAAATGATTAAATTTTGGTGGTGATCGGGGGTGGGGGGGCCCACCGGGGGGCGCAGACCAGAAAATTTCATCAAAATCTGTCCATAACTTTTTGAGTTATGTTGCACACTAACGGACAGACAAACAGACAGACAGACAGACAGACAAACAAACCCTGGCAAAAACATAACCTCCTTGGCGTGGGGGGGCCCACGGGGGGGGGGGCACTGATCAGCCTTGGCGGAGGTCTGCGCTCTCCGAGTGCTTCTAGTTTTATCTTTTTATATTAAATATTGACATATAACAACTGCTCAGATCATTATATCAATCACACTTAGTTACACCCTAAATGTAATAACACTACCAGGATTAAGAGGAATAATTAAACTTTAGCAATGTATATTCACTTTTTTTGGAAGCTGTTTTCAATAACATGCGTTGGTTAATCAGCCATTACATCAGGGGTGCCAAACTCATGTTAGTTCAGGGGCCATATTCACCCTGGTATGATCTGCAGTGGGCCGGACCAGTAAAATAATACCAGTGAAAAAAGTAAAATTACATTATGATAATGTTTATGTCTACATCGTTTCCTTAAAAATCTGAATAATGTGAGCAACTTCAAATGTCTTAAGAAAAACAAGTGCAGTTTTACCAATATTCTGCATCAGTTTATCAGTGTATTATTTACACATGTGCATAACAACTTACATTACAATTACAAAATACACAAAACATTTAGTAACAGGTATAATATTGATAAAACTGCATTTACTTTTCTAAAGACATTTCACATTGTTCATATTTGTTCAGGTTATTCGCATTTTTTTGTAAAAGGGTAGTTTGTTAATGTAAACATTTTCATGTAATTTCACTTTTTTACACTAAAACAAAGATAAAGTCTGCAGTTGTCATTATTTATAGATTATTATGAGAGTTTTTTTTTTTTTTTTTCTGGTCTGACCCAATTGAATTCTAATAAGTTTATATGTGTATGTATGGAGCCTGAAATAAAATGATTTTTATACAATTGATTGTTAACCCTTTCATGTATAGTGGTCACTACAGTGGACAGTTATTCTCCAGCTGTTCACTTGTATATTCATGGATTTAGTTGTTTTAGTTCCATATCAACGAACACAGTGGACACTTATGCATCATCTCATAAACTGCAATTCATACCATTACTGTAACTTTGCTGTTCTTGATTGGTTCTTGAGTGGAAATCAATTGTTAATGGTTATTTTTTGCATAATATCTCCATGAATTGAGTAATAACTAGTATTAGAATATGTTAAAATGTGAGAAAAAAATCAGATTAGCTGCATTAAGCATGATTTCATTTCACTGTTTTCATATCACTTTATGATATTGGGTTTTAAATACATGTTTCTTTGCTTCAAGAATAAAATTCATGGTGTAGCTGAGTGGACATTTTTGTAAATCTATGGAAAAAAAAACAAACAAAAAAAACTTAATCTCATTGTTTTTTTCAACACTAAGAAACACTAAAAAAAAAAAAAAAACCTCAACTAAGGTTCTCATAATTCATGCATGAAAAGGTTAATAACTTCAGTGTAATTTTTGCATTTCACAAATTCATCCTACGGGACAGGCTGGACCCTTTGGCGGGCCGGATTTGGCCCCCGGGCCGCATGTTTGACACCTTTGCATTAAATTATTACCACTGTTACTCCAGTACACGACTTTTATTTTGAAAGCAACTTCCGGTGTCACTCACTCTTATTGTCGCCATCTTGACACTGTTGTGAAATTGCTAACTAATGTCGCTAAAATGACACGTACCTGCCGTCTGTCTCCCGTCTCCCTCAAAGATAAGTCTGAAGTCCAGCTCCTCAGTGCAGTTTACTGCGGACATTGAGCCCCGGAGACACTAACCGTCCACAGAGAGCTGTTAAACCGACCTGTCTGTCTCTAAAACTGACCTGTCTCACTCACTTCCATCCGACCGAAAGCAGAACTGTTTCAACTGGAGCGCCAACAACAGCGCGTCGACTATTTTCCCGCTAAAAGTTGTTAATCGACATCGACACGATCAATAAACACGGTTTCGGACTCTGTATGTTCGCCAAAAACGTCCCATAATGATGTTTATTAGCTACTTTTCGGTGTTTCTGTTCGGCTGCAGCGAGTTTTACTCTCCTCCAGGTTGATCCTTATGTTGCATTCAGGGTTTCCTCGGACAGATGCATTACATATACGCTGCCAATGAACAACGCACCCTACTGTTTATTTGAAGATTTAATTATTTTCATGCCATTTCCTCTTTCGTGTGATGAGTGTTTTACTTTTTTTTTTTTTTTTTTTTTTTTTTTACGTTTTAAAATAAAGTCTTATGTTACAGTTACCCCTGGAATTGTAGAACTACTTAAATAGTGTTTAAGACTGAGAATGTTTGTAAAATAGTTTGGGTCGGCTGTTTATTCAATTTATGCTCCATTAATTATTTCAACAAAACATGTTTATGAATATTATGTGTTTGCGTGTGTGTATGTATGTGTGCATTTTTTCAGGTATATATGGCACCATCATTTTTTTTTTATTTTTATATTGGTTCATATTGTACAGCTGAAACAAGGATTGTATCATCCAACTCCTTAGATGTAGCCAGCACTGTACGAACTAAACATTCTAATTTACTTAGTTTACTTAATTTACTTGAAATTAAAAATATATTTAGAAAAAATCATTTTAATATCAATTTTAATTAACCCTTTCATGCATGAATTATTAGAACCTTTGTCGAGATCTTTTCTTGAGTGTTTTTTATTCCTAGGCATTCCTTAGGCATGAAAAAAACAATGCAATTGAGTTTTTTTTTTTCATGGATTTACAAAAATGTCCACTTGGCTACATCGTGCATTTTATTCTTGAAGCACAGAAACATGTATATCAGAAAGTGATATGAAAACAATGACATAAAAACATTTTTAATGCTGCTAATCTGATGTTTTCTCACATTTTAACATACTCTAATACTAGTTACGGCTCACTTGATTGATTGATTTGATTGACTGATGTATTTATTTCGAATATGAATGTCAAAACAGAAGAAAAGAAATTTAAAAAACACTTAAACATAAGACATATAATACATATCCGAAAAGGAGTGAGAAGAAGCATAACTTATAAAATCCCACCCCTTCTCCTTAAATAATTAGTAACAGTAATAATCTTCCTAGTTCATGGAGATAATATGAAAAAAACAAAACCTTTTTATTTAAAAAAAAAACAACAAAAAAACCCTGTTAATTACAGTCTAACAATTAACAATTGATTTACACTCAAACATATTACTGCAGATCAGATTTATCAAGAACAGCAAAGTTACAGTAATGGTATGAATGTGAGTGTATTGGATGGAACTAAAACAACAAAACCCATGAATTTACAAGAGAACAGCTGTGGAATAACTGTCCACTGGAGTGACCACTATGCATGAAAGGGTTAACCTTTAGTTTCACATTAATACAGGCAAAATAACACAAAATACGCTTGTGTTGTGAAATAGAACCTAAAAAACACAACATTAAACCTGGCATATACATTTCTAATAAAAACGTTAAAGCTTCTTTGCAGTACGGTGAAATAGATTATGGGTTTTAAATTTCCAAGTGACTTGAATGCACCATCAGACAGCCCGGTGATGACGTCGGTTGTTGGGTGTGTATCATATCTCAGGTTCATTTCAGGAGACCAAGGGTTAAACAGTAGGAGAAAACTGCAGCCTTTTTACACTTTAATCACCTCCAACTCACAGTGCATGTGATATTATGAAGGAATATGTCACATAAATGCAGCACAAAGACTTTCTGATGTGCATCACAGCATGACATTAACCCTTTCATGCATTGTGGTCACTCCAGTGGACAGTTCTTCTCCAGCTGTTCTCTTGTATATTTATTATAGGTTTTGTTGTTTTAATTCCATATCAGCCAACACAGTAGACACTTATGCAACATCCCATAATACACTGCAATTCATACCATTACTATAACTTTGCTGTTCTTGATAAACCTGATCTGCAGTAACATGTTTAAGTGTAAATCAGTTATTTGTTTGACAAAAAGAGTTGTTTTTTGCATATTATATGAGGTAATAACTAGCATTAGAGTATGTTAAAATGTGAGAAAACATCAAATTAGGAGCCTTAAAAATGTTTTTATTTCATTGTTTTCATTTTACTTTCTGATACTGGGTTTTCAATACATGTTTCTTTACTTAAAAAATTAAATGCATGGACATTTTTGTAACTCCATGAAAAAAAAAAAACTCGATCGCAATTTTTTTTAATGCCTAAGGAGATATAAAAACACTCCAGAAAAAAAAAAAAATATTGACTAAGGTTCTCCAAATTCATGCATGAAAGGGTTAAACTAGCTCATGTACATTGTGCAGTAGGTCATTAATACCTCAGCCATATTCAGGAATAGTGATTCATGTTTTTACATTTATTTTTAGACACTTTGTGTATTTATTACTGAAATACAATTTTGACCCATAAAAGGAAAGGTATAATTTAACCCTTTCATGCATGAATTATGAGAACCTTAATTGAGATTTTTTTCTTGAGTGATTTTATTCCTCTTTACGCATTAAAAAAAAAAAACAATGCAATTATTTTTTTCTTTTTTTTCTTTTATGAAGCTATTTTTCGTGGAGTTGCAAAAATGTCCACTCAGCTGAACACCATGTGTTTAATTTTTGAAGCAAAGAAACATGTATTTACTGATATACTGTGTAAAAACTATGAAATAAAAACATTTTAATGCTGCTAATCTGATGTTTTCTCTCATTTTAACATACTCTAATTGTAGTCATTACTCACTTCATGGAGATAATATGCAAAAAGGAAAAAAAAAACTTTTGTTGTTAATTACAGTCTAATAACAATAACAAGGGACCGATTTACACTCAAGCATGTTAGATCAGGTTTATCAAGAACAGCAAAGTTACAATAATGTTGTCAATTGTATTGAATGGGATGATGCAAAAGCGTCCTCTGTGTTGGCTGATATGAAACTAAAACCACAAAATCCATGAAAATACAAGAGAACAGCTGGAGAGGAGCTGTCCACTGTAGTGACCACTATGCATGAAAGGGTTCATTTTTACTTGCTCGCTGCTTTTCTGCTGTAACTGAAACCAGTTTATATATTTGGTACCAATCAATCTTAGGAATCGCTTATTGTTATTTATTTTTTATGCATGTTTTTGTTTCAAAACTCTGTTAACATACATTTCCATTTCAATCATTTGTTCAGTCAGTGTAACCAAAGTACCAAGAGATAATCAATAGGGATTCATCGATTCTAGGTCGAAACTGATGTTATTCCCTCTGATGTTATCATTCGTCCTTGATTGATGGCCAGGGAACAAAGACATCTTTATTATGAAAAATAAATAAATAACTGAAATCTTCCACATCTATCACTGTCTATAAATGAGCACAAACTCAATCATACACATTCATGAGAGAATCTTTAATGTAACAAATAAATATCGGCCACGGCATCAATGAAACATCTTATCTGCTGATAAGAAATAGATGATTTACATAAAATTAAACATAAAGGAAATAAAAGCATCTGTGTTCTGCTTTTTTCAGCTGATGGTGGTTTGGAAGACTTCTGTCCTTTTCCCCAAAGTAAGCCAAAGTTATTTTACAAAACAGAACTTCATCTGAACAACAACTACTAATGAAGTGGCAGGAGATGATGTCGTTAAATCCACCCAGTGTGGATTTGTAGTTTGAATAAATACATGTACGTTTATGCTTTCAGAGCAGCTTCGCCAACACTGAGAAAAGGTTTTTGCGATGCTTTTAATAAGTTTCAGAACATTCATCTACTACATCACAGGTGTCAAACGTATGGCCTGTGGTCCAAAACCAATCCTGTGAAATCCAAAAAATTCCAATGAGGATATTAAGCATGTCAAAATTGTTGGATGTCAAAATCATTTTAGTTCAGGTTCCATTTTCAGACCAATATGATCACAAGTGGGTTGAACCTGTAAAATAATAACATAATAACCGATAAATAATGACAACTCCACGTTTTTCTGTTTTAGTGTAAAAAAAGTAAAGTTACATGACAATGTTTCCAACTACAAACTATCGTTTCACAAAAAATGTGAATAATCTGAAGAAATATGAACAACCTGAAACATCTTAAGTGAAGTAAGTGCAATTTTAACAATATTCTGCCTGTTACTAAATGTTTTGTGTATTTGTAGATCCACTATGATCTGTAAGATGTAATGCACATGAAAATGAGGCATAATATTGTCAAAATTGCACTTTTCTTTTTTTAAATTTTATATTATTTATGCTATTTACATTTTAAAGAAACACTGTAGATGTAAACATTTTCATAAAGTAATTTGACTTTTTTCACTGTTATTATTTTACTGGTCCGGCCCACTTGAGATTACATTAGGATGAATGTGGCCCCTGAACTAAAATGAGTTTGGCACCCCTGTACGACATAATACATTTATCAGCATGTCCACAGCCCAATTGTCTTTTTTGTTAAGTCACTGTATTATTTATTACTGTTACAATTAAACTGGCTCATGTATTTATGATTAAGATGAAAATACAAAGAAAATGTTGTCTGGAAGACTTAGAGGTTTTCATAAATGTAAAGGCAATATCAATGTCAGCTTTTTGGCACCACAAATCACTTAAAAAGTTAGTGTAATCAACAGAAAGTACATGAGGAAACACAAAAAGTTTGTGTTTAAGGCACCAAGGTTGATTTTATACATTTATCTGAAATGAAGAGTGTGAAGGCGCACGACTGTCCCCGACTAGCAGCAAATCCAACTTCAGGTACTAAGTTAAAACATGGATTTAAATATCTATATATATATATATATAAATTAAAAAAAACTGAAAATCAGGTTATGCAATGGGCATTTTTACTTTGGAACTGCACTTGAGCTAGGGCTGCACGATACTAGCAATTCAAATTGTTCTTCAATATTCAGAACACACGAGTTCTTGAGCTGTGTGACGACTCCTCTGAAATAGAGTGCGACATTAAAATAATTGTAACCTGTTGTTTTTAGCATTCATATCGCAAGACTAATGAACACCCTTCAGTCTTTTTTAGTGAATCCATCAGTGTTTTACAGGAGTTTAACATGTTTTGGAAATAAAAGTCATAAAAACGAGTCACAACAGTAACTCGGTTCAATTCTTAATGCCTAAAATGACTGTGTTTTTTAATAGCCTGATATATAATTGCCAGAATAACTTGATGAAACACAACATCAAAGATCTTCTATGCCATTATGAGAGGGAAAATTGTTTTCAATTCATTATGAAACTGGAAAATTAAATTAGACTGTAGCAGGCTACCACTGTGTAGATAATTACAATGATGAAGACAAACAAACTCTATATAAATTGTAAATTTGAGGGGTTTTTTTATAGATCAGAAATAAAGAAGACTGAGCAAGTGCTAAATTAATCTAATATTATCTTTTTTAAATTAATTTGCTTCAAATGGTCTCGCACGTGATGACAATGCTGAAGTGTTATCATGCAGCCCTTCTCTGAATCGTCTTTCCAAGGCAGTTTTTACTTTTCTTTCATAAACACACTTCCCTCATGCATGGAGGGAGGTGTAGAGCTGGTCAGATTTAGGCCCCTGTCCACACTAACGTGCCTATTTGTTCTAATAGGATATTTTCTTCCTACGTTTAAAAAAAAAAAAAAAAAAAAAAACACTTTACAAAACATCTGTCCAAATCAACACAAAAATGACCCCCCCAAAGACCTGACAAATTATTTTTTGTTGGACTTTAAACTGTGACCACTGTGAATAATACTGGACGTCACACATGCACAGGGTTTAATCTGTCATGAATGTGAACAGCAACAAGTTCACTTATAAACTTCAGTTACCTTAAATGTTAATTGGGGTGGTTGATGTGTATCTTTTACCTGGTGTAGATTTAGCCATAACACCAGTCTGGTCGATCTCTCGAAGGTATCTGTGCTGACCTCCATCTGCTGCAGGTCATACACTCATTCATACACCTGGATTTGATGTTTCAGATGCAGCTTCATTAGACAAAGCAAAATGGGGTGTGACACCATAGTTTTCCAATCTCTCTGTCCACATGGATATATACAAACTGGTTTTTGTTTTTGTTTTTTTAAATATTCACTTTGGATTCAGAGTCTCCAATAAAAAAACAAAACAAAAAAAAACCACCATTAACATGTGGACGAGGCACAAAGTACAGACAAAATACTTGATTAGCAAAATACCTGCATTAGTGTGGATGGGGCCTTTAACAGTAGAAAAACAATATATTCCTGAAGTCATCTTTGTTTTTGTTTTTTTGGCCTAAACAATATACCTTCAATCCTGTATGGAAAGCAAGAGGGATTATAATGACCTGAAACTATGGTTATAAATAAATATCTTAAATTTACTAAGAGGCACCAAACCAGCTGATCCAGTTGAAGACCACAGTCGTACTTGGTGGCTACAAGTACAAACGTAAAACACTTGAAGAGATGAACAAAAAAAATGGTCCAGTAACATAAAGGCAGAGTCATGCAGCAGTGGGAAACATAAAATTCAGGCTAAATCTGTAAAAAGTCAATACGCTGTTTGGTGTTGAAAAAATAAAAGTCACCGCTAAAGGCTGCTCATAAAACTCACATCAGTTCCATTTCCAGTGTCTTTTCCTTATAATTCAATTGTTTCTGATGTTTGTTTTGTTTTTATGAACTCTTCTGTCGTTCTGGAGGTGTGTCTGGTTTGTGATGGTTGCCGTTGGTTACCACAGCAGTCTCTGAGGTCTCCGCTTCCTGTTGGACATCAGCTACGTGACGTTTCTTGCTGATTTCCTCCTCGGCGCTACCGTTCACCTTACGTTCCCTCTTCCTCTTGCAGACCAGACCGGAGTCTTCCTCACCGATGCGGCCTTCAGGAATCCCCAGCACTCGCAGGCAAACGATGGCAGCGGCTTGTTCTGCGAATTTCTTTGACTTCTCCCTGTAAAATTAAATAAACATCTTAGTTTTAACTTTAATTAAGAGATCAGTATTCTGGTTTCTATGGAAGTCAAGAGCAGCCGTGCTTGAAATGGTTTATTTAATGCTGTTATTTCAAGATTATAAGTTAATTATTTCATTTACCTCATAATAACAGCAATCCTCTATCCTTAGAAAAGTTATTAAAAAAGCTAATAGTGTCATTAATCTGCAATTATTTCATCATCTTGTGAAGTCTTCCTTTTGTTTTCTCAAGATAATAAAAGAATAACCCTCAGCATGAGAGGATTAAATAATAATTGAAAGTATAGATGTTCTCAGCTTCAGCAAGTTTATTTTGCAACCTTTTATATTTAGTTAAACAACCTGAGTGTCCACCAAAAAACATCTCAACAGAGCCTCAAGTTGCTCCTTGTGAAATTAAACACCTCGTGAACTTGTGTTATTGGTTCAGTACATTCCTTAACTTAGAAAATCAACACATTTTCCTTCTTTCCGTCACATTAACCTCCATATTAAGAGGACTGAAATGTTGTTTTCATGTGAATGTAGCGTTTAAATGATAAAAAGATGCTTGTGCAAGTTGCAAGAACCACACATAAACCATGATAAAGTTACCACAGTAAAATCAAGATGAACTTTTTTTCACTTTAAAAACACATATCTTAAAATCAGAGTGAGTGGTTTATGAGGATACGGTGTCACGACATTCTGAAAGAGAACAAGACGGTAAACTAATAAACAATATTATCCATACGAGGTGAAAATACTTTTACAAATGTTTGATTAAAAACAGATGAAATGTTAGACCTTAGGGACAGATGTGAATGTTATGGAGTAATTCTGAGTGAACATTGGCACAGGAGCCTTTTAAGATAAGAATATGGATTCAAGAATGGTACAAAGGACACAGGTGCGTTTACTGACCACAGTGAAGATCTGTACTTCTTCTCCGCTACCATCACTGTCGACTGAAAGGCTCGATCCTGAGCTCGCTGTACCTGAAAACGTATCACACGCAAACACTGTTAAATCCTTTTCCATCTCAACCTGGTGGAAAACAGTTCAGTTCTATTTCATATTTCATCTGGAACGAGTTCAGCAGCCTTCTGTTTACAAACCATTATTACCTCCGCCAAGGAGGTTATGTTTTTGCCAGGGTTTGTTTGTTTGTCTGTCTGTTTGTCTGTCTGTTTGTCTGTCCGTTAGTGTGCAACATAACTCAAAAAGTTATGGACAGATTTTGATGAAATTTTCAGGGTTTGTTGGAAATGGGATAAGGAAGAAATGATTAAATTTTGGTGGTGATCGGGGGTGGGGGGGCCCACGGGGGGGGCCACTGATCAGCCTTGGCGGAGGTCTGCGCTCTCCGAGTGCTTCTAGTTATTTATTCACTCATTTGCTTGTTAACTCAGTTTACACACAGCACAGACCATTGAATTTATTATTGATATCATATTGAAATGGCAGGAGCTAGTTAAGCTACAGCTACAGGACAACTTGAAACAGATGTGTATATCAGTGGTTGGTGTTAAACTCTGGAATTCTCTTTATAATGAGCTGAAGGACTGAAAAACATATTCCAACTGAAAAACATGTCTAAAGACAGAACAATGAAATTATATGAACAGTTATAAGTTTTTACACTTTGCTTTGTATTTGTTTTGCATCTTGTGACACATTTATTTACTTTTGGTCCGGTATCGTAATTGTTTTGCATCATTTCGTTAGGTAATATATTTACCTATGTTTTGTTTGTTTTGTACCTCCTGGATATGTAGTTTTGCACTAGGTTTTGTATTCATTTTGTATTACCTTTGGATGTATTTTGTTTGGTTTGTTTGACTTTACACAGTATGATTTTATAGCTAGTTGTGTATCGCTAACCATTAAGGGTATTATTATTTACAAGGGGGCAGGAAATATAAGATTTTCTTCATCCTGCTCCTTTTCGAGCATGGGTGTGTACATGTTTGTTCACCTGATGATTATTGAATGTCTGCTGATGAAATGCACAACTATGAATCAAATAAATGAAATGAAAATATTTTGGTACTTTTTTTATTTTAATAAATCTGTTGCCTGTATTTATCATGTCTGCACTAGTTAAAGGAGCCTCATGACACTTTCCATTGTACTGCTCCATGTGTTCCATAATGATAATAAAGTTCAACTGGGAACAATGACCTCAAAGTGTTTTGGCAACAGTTTAGAAATTAGAAATTATTCATAGTCAGGGTTTAAAAATCACTTGGTATTAGATTCCTACACATTTTCACAAATAACATTTCACTATTTTTCTGGGAGCCATAATAATAAATAATAAATGATAAAACAACCAAACACCTTATGTAGTTGGACTACACACACTTTCCAAACCACCGTAGAACACTTAAATCACTGTGTCACTTTATATCACTGTTTCACTTTTTTTTATCAATGCCCTGAAATGTGAATACAGTCAGAAGTCTTTATGTACAGTACTGTACAGGAAGCACTTTTAGAGTAGTTTCTTTAGCAATTGTCTCTTAGAGTGTCTATACCAGGGGTCTGCAACCCTGGTCCTAGAGAGCCACTATCCTGCATGTTTTAGATGCGTCCCTCTTCCAGCACACCTGCTGGTCATTATCAGGCTTCTGCAGAGCTTGATGATAGGCTTATCATTTGTTTCAGGTGTGTTGGAAGAGGGATACATCTAAAACATGCAGGATAGTGGCTCTCTAGGACCAGGGTTACCGACCCCTGGTCTATACTAACCTTTTTGTCAACCTGGTACTAACCCACTTTTATGTTGTGTGTAAGCTGCTGAATACTTGAATTTCCCCCCGGGGATCAATAAAGTATCTATCTATCTATCTATCTATCTATCTATCTATCTATCTATCTATCTATCTATCTATCTATCTATCTATCTATCTATCTATCTATCTATCTATCTATGCATGTTATTTCAATGATCATTCATAATAGTTTATACATAAACAAAATACACTTGAATGACAATTTTGGCCAAAAACATTGCCAGCGACACAAATGTTGTTATCGCAAGCATTGCTGCCTGTTTTTTTTTTTTCTCCACACATTTCTGAAGTGCACTAAAGAGCAATACTAAGCATGTTATACCTGTCAGAGACTATTATTGGCAAGTGATCACATTTATGCAGAGTGAATTTATGTCACTGTGACAACTTTTTTGACCCTGACTGTATTGTGTGAAACTTAACAGGAAACATTTTCACACCCACTCAAACTACTTTGTAAAACTGTTAAGCTAATAAGATGTGTTGTAATGGTTGTAATCACAAAGATCCAGAATTCTGCAAAAAAAAAAAAAAACTTCAGCAGCAAAATAAAGTGAAGAACTAATCCTAGAATGAATTAATGCTACTGTTCCGACAATGACAAACTAAAAAAAGAAGTAACTTTGAAACCCACCTTTCTGAATTTACATGGTCTGAAATTCATTCAACATTTCACTAAAGACATCCTGTGTAAAAATTTAACTCCATGATTTTTTCCCTGAATGTCCTCGAGATACTACACAGTCGTACCGTTTCAGATACTTATTCTTACCGTCTCGTAGAAGGGCTGCTCCAGTTTCTCTTTGCGGCTCCATTCCAACAAAAACATCTTTGGAGTAATCTGAGGTGGATACTCCCTCCTAAAAAACACAGAATCAAATCACAATCACAGAACATACATATGACACATGGGATATGATAAATCTACATCAGTTTTACATTAGATTCGATTTGATTGGATTAGATAGATCTTTATTGATCCTTTGGACAAGCCCTCAGGAAATTGAGGTTCCAATAGCAGCACAGCACCGAATATACACACAAGAAAATAGCAATACAATAACTATAAAAAAAATTAAAAAAAAAAAAACATAGCATGCTGTGCACTTTTAATCCCCCTCAGGCAAATATAGCATAAGATTCTGTTGAAAGTTACTGCCCTATAATTTAGATTAGATTGTCTTTGTGTAAAACTTATCACATACATATTTATATTTGAAAGTACTAAGATACTATAACTGCACAAAGCCATTTGACCTTGAAAAAGTAGGTCAAGGTCACCTATTTTCAAAAGGCTTCTACTCCATGCCAAGATGCATTCACAGTATAAATTTGGCGCCGATATTTCAATGCATTCTTCAGATAACGTGATTAGGTCATTGAATGGACAGATAGTCGAATGATTACAATACTCCCTCACCCACAAATTGGCCATGGGTAAAAAAAAAAAAAAAAAAAAAAAAAAACAGGGCATGTGACACAGGTGACACATGATGAGATGAGATTCTGAATCCAATTGTAATTTTAGCACCTTTGATAAATAAACGTATGATAATTCTTGATTTTTACATTACAGTATACCATCAAACTGCAAGCCTAGTCACATGTGAGCCAAAAATTAAGAGTCACCAGAATTACATTGGACCATTTTTGCCTGTGGTCTAAACGCAGCCTTAGATCTGATGATATTAACTCACCGTTAGGGATGTAACAATTACCGGTATAACGATAAACCGCTGTAAAATTGCAGACAGTTAGTATTACCGTTTAAATTCTAATTATCATGATAACCGTGTTTGATTACAGCATTTTTTAACGGGAAAAAACACCTATTTAAAGATCTGCTTTTATGTCAAATATTTGAGTATAGTTTTAATTTATTACAATTTAAATTTTCTATACCTAATATTTGGAACCAATATTCACTTTTAAAGTCTTTGAAAAAGTTCATTAAGCATCTTTATGTTATTTATGCAATAAAGTATATACATTTTTCAAATCGGATTTTATACTTTTTGTGTGTTTGTTGTCCTTTTATGTTGATATAGTAGGTTAAAGTGAAAAAATAATAGGCAGATGACATATATGAGGTTGTGCTGAAAAAAAAGATATCAAACATGGCTATAATAAACATTTGTTTATATAGTATATAAAGGCAAAATCAACAGTACTGAAAAACAGCCAAAATAGGCTCAGACCACTATGAGTTTATAATTGAATGTTTCTGCCAAGAGAAAGTACATTGTGCCAATTATTTTATTTTCATTTTTTTATTTTTTAAATACAACTTGGTTAAATTATTTCAGTGTGTTTATCAGTACTTTTCGAACATTCTGAACACAATTTCAACAATACCACGATAATAATGATAACCGTGATAATTTTGGTCACAATAACCGTGGTATGAAATTTCCATATCGTTACATCCCTACTCACCGTTCAAACTTGACAGCCATGGTGATGACGTCTCCATCCATGACAGGCTTGTCGGGCTGGCTGCCATTCTGAAGGGCGTCCCTTCTAACCTGCTGCTGTTCCTGGATCTGCTGGTAAAACTCCTGCAGCCCGTACGCGTTGCTGTAACACAAAACCACCGGTCAATCACATCACACCTCACGGATACCCGACATCGGACACTGACGATCGCACTCTGTCACACCCAAGGGTCATAAAGCTGTACCTGATCTCAGCGTTGGTCTGGGCCGCCTGCACCTGCTTCCCCAGAGGAGACTCCACCTTATCTCTCAGCATTTGACACAGACAGTACTTAGTGTTGAAAGCGTTGTTGTCGTACCTGATGGCCTGTAAAAACAAAACCAGAATGGGAGTTTAGTCTGGATCCAAACTACAAGAAGATGCAGAAGTCACAGCCCTGCAACACACATCTCAGTCACTGCTTTTATGCAAACACACTAATAGTGCACCAATATTTTCCAAACATGACAAATTCTGAAATTACATTAGGTTGTGCAAACACAGAGTTCCTACACGTTAAATTTAAGACTTTTTAAGACTACTTAGAACAGAATTTAAGGCCCATTTCACGGCCATACTGGCAAAAATTCATGACTCCTAGAATTTAGAAAACTGTACTTATTTACTCCAACACCTTGATTCCTATCACTCCGAGTCATTTCTCACCAGGGGCTGCAAAGTTAGCAATAGCGGTTTCCTAATTTTAATATAAATTGTCGGGTTGGCACTGAATACGCTAACCTTACTTTCTTTGCTTGGTTATTTCCCAGACACTTTAACCATAATGCAACCAGCATGTTCATGGCAACAAAACTTAAGACCTACCATATCACATTTAATACTTTTTAAAGACTTTTTTTTAGGTATTAAATGCAGATTTGTAAATTGAAGACTTTTAAAACTTTTTAAGACCCTGCAGGTACCCTGAAACGACGTATTCTGCTTAGATAGTTGGAATTAGCTCTCATCTTGAATATCCGTAACACTTTTTGATTAAGAAATGTGGAATATGCTCATTTTATTCCAGCTTTTTTAGGATTCTCTTGACATGAACACCAAACGTACATCTCATGTGGGATTTTATTGCAGTTTCAGGCGCAAGGCCCCTGTTTATAGTCGGTTGGAGTGGAAACAATGATGCTCTGGTAAAAAAAAAAAAAAACACATTTCTGATGAAAGGAGAAACACACCTATTTAAAACATTCTGAAAGACAATATCGACAGGTTTTTGAATATCACCATGTTGTCCTTTTCAAGAAGGTAGTTGAACGAATGAAGAAAGAAGGCTGTGCTTGCATGATCAAAAAAGTCAGAATAGTCATGTTAGCAGCAGCAGGAATATTGTCTCTCTTTACAACAAAGATTACAACACAAATACTTTTTGTGTATATTAATGTATTGTGCATACAGGATATAGGAGGCAAAAAGTCAAGATCCACACTCACGTATTTGAGGTATTCCTCCATGACCCTTTCAACAGGAACTGGACCCTGGCTGTTGAACACTGATGCGTTCCACATGGCGGCCCGGGCCAGCATGACTGACGAGGCTCCCGTTGCCTTCCTGAACTCCTCAATGTCACCGTTTTTCTTCACCAGATCCAGAGAACCCCCGCTGCAATAGGGATGATCAGGCTATGACTAATGAACAATCTATTATAAAGATTTTTACAATACTTCACTTTTTTTTTTTTTATATTTTAATTTTGCGGTTCTTACATATTACAGGGTTCCTACAGGTTTCTACAAATGAAATTTAAGACGAATTACAACAGAATTTAATGCCCATTTCACAGCTGCTCCCCTCTACTCATGTCAAACAGGTCAAGAAGGATCTTTTCTCCAACCAGGCATGATCAAACTTGCACTTCACCTTCTCCCTTGCTTGCTTTTTGCTTGCGAGCCATCCATTAAAGTTCCCAAAGTCAGGTTTCTCGGGCGACTAACAGCTGCACATGTGTTAGGCTGAATGTTCTGTGATCATTTCTCACTGGGGGCTGCAAAGTTTGCGATAATTGGTTCCTAATTTCAATATAAATTGTTGGGCTGGCACGGGTGGAACTGAGTCGACTAACGTTACTTTCTTTACAGCTTGGACATTTCCCAGACACATTTAAACACAACTCAGCCAACAAGTTTATGGCAACAGAACTTAAGACCAACCATATCAAATTTAACATCTTTTAAAGACTTTTTTACGGTATGAAATGCAGATTTGTAACTTCAAGACTTTTAAGACCCCGGAGGAACCCTGTATTAAATTGAAGCACCATAGAACAAATTTTTATCCCTACTGACCTAACATTTACTTACTTGGCGATGACAGGGATGGAAACCGCCTGAGAGACAGCCTGAATGTAATCGCAGTGGACCGGGTGCCTGGGACGCTCCTCCTTAAACCTGATCCAAATGATTACAATAAGAAAAAGAAAAACTCAAACAGCCATTTGTGAATCCTAACATGTGGATGTGAGAAAACACAGTGTTGCCAGGTTGCTGATGTTTGTGTAAAAGAAGTGTTTGTAGAGTGGTTTACCTGCCATGCACAGCGATGGCAGCAACGCCAGTCTTCTCAATCCTCCGAACTAGACTGACCGTGTCTTCCACCTGAAACCAGTAAAATCTGCAGATTTATTACTCAAAGTCAGAACATTTATAAAACGGATAAGGATAAGAGTTAAAGTACTTATGATTCCCTCAACAGAGACAAACCTGTTTTCTAAAATTTAGTCAAAGCTGTTAAGCATCATGAATTAAACCATCTCATGAAAGTAATCAGGAGGAAAAGAACTTCAAAAATACCCACATATTATGGACGTGTCCTAAGATCAGACCTTTCTGGGATGATATATTTGTCGCATTGAACACAGTTTTCAACCAAACATTTTCTAAAGAATTAACGTTTGTTATTTTAGTGTTCTATCTTGTTGATGAATAAGCGGAGAAAGCCCTCTCCTCCCGCCCACTTGTTATATTTATTCTATATTCTACTAAAAAACTTGAAATATCATCTTCATTCACATTTGAGGTGTAGACATTGAACTGTACCCAAAAGGGAAGCTTTGAATGATCTGCTTCTCCAATAACACAAAGAATGGAGAAAAAAAAAATGCTATTTTAGGTGTAGCCCCAGAAAGTTTAGAGGGAAATAACTGAAAAAATACCTTTTGCGAATTTTACTAACGGCAGCCATTAACCTCCTAAGACCCAGCTATGGGTTTTCTGTCCACATATGTGGACAAGAGTTTCACAACTTTATACAAAAAAAAGGAAAAGAAAACTGTCCACCACAAAGGACATTCCATAAAAATTGTAAAAACTGCATCTGAAAAAGCTGTTGCATCATGATGTTTCCAATATAGGCACTTATTTAATAAAAAACAAAAAAAGTTTGTACTTTGCTGACATTTCCTGGGTCTTAGGAGGTTAAATGCATCACTATCAAGTGGTTGAAACCTGAACCTCCCACATATAACATTTGGATTGAGAAGGTGAGGAAAGTCTATTAGATGGAGCAAGTTACTTATGTACTTAGAATTCAGGGAGAGCTATTTACAAAGAGATGGAGTCCCATGATTAACCTTTTAATGCAATAAGCATCAGAAGTGGTCATCTACATGTATGTTTTTTTTCTTTTTCTTGGTGTCATTATAGGGTCATTCATATTTCATTTGTGACTAATTGTAATCAATATCTACTGCAGATAGATATTTTTTCATATATGCCATACAGGGATGTTTGATTAGATATGTTTATGCATGTAAAATGCTGTGTAAATTTGTATGAGCAAAACTAAATAAAAATCAAGTTTAAAAAATACAAAATGCAGTGAATTCACATCTTACCGAGGGCAAGATTCTGATTTTACATGTCACAGGAATGCCGACTCCAGTCACCAGCTTCTTGAGGATCTACAACAGAGAGAAAAAGAAAAAAATACAGAATCAGTTTCTGGATATAAGAAAGAGGATTAAAAAGGGAACTGTGATCATGGTGTGGTTATACTCACTGCCTCAATCTTATCTGGATCTGACAGAAGAGCAGCTCCCATCCCACCCTGGAGGGTAGTAAAAGGTCAGAGATCAAGTAGGGGTCAAAGGTCAGAGTAGCAGAAACACAGCACAGACAGATAATATACCTTAGTGGAGTATTCCTTAGGGCAGCCCATATTTACATCGATAGCGGCCACATCCTTTTCCCTGTATGAAACATACATCATCAGTTACTCAGCTACTTTTCATTAAACTATTGTTTTTATACTTAATCTGGGTTAATTGGAGCTGGGACAAAAAGGAGGATAGCATACAACAAACACCCAGAGCCAAGAGTAAAACCAACGACATTGCTTTTCATGGTTCATGCCTTTCACCTCCTGGAAAAACCACTAAACTATGTTATGCTGAAACAGCCTCTGCTTCTCAGCTCAAATTGTGTCAACGATCATTTCATACCAGCTCAATCAGAATTCACAACTTTTTCCACACTTCAAAGCATGGATCATTTCTCATTTTGAATCTTTTCATAAAATAACCTAATATGCTTAAAGTAGTACATCTAAGTATTGTTTATCTCTATTGTTTGTAATGTTTCTCCTTTTCTGTTTTCTGTTTGTGACTTCTGAACTCTGAATGAATAGCACAGAGCAACCACCACTGTTTCCCTTAGGTTCTACACAATCTGAGGTGAGGCTGTGAACTTACACAAGCTGGGCCACAGTCAGTGCTCTTTCTGGGTCAGCAGTTCCCTGAAAAAAGAAAAGAAGAATCACTGCTCTGACTTTTAATCAGTGGCATACAGAAAAGATCAAAACATAGATTACAGTGTCTATAATAAATGCATGTTCAGATGTCTCACCATCTGGAAGACAACTCTGTCCCTCTCCCGCTCACAGGTCCTGAACATTACACGATCATCAGGAGCAACAAAATCCACCGTCTCCAGCACCTCTGACAATGTTTGTGAGGAAAATAAATAAACACATTTTCAAACCAAAATGTTCCAATGATGATGTGTGCGTCACTGTTTTCAGAAATGGTGGAATGTAACAGAGTTCTGAGATGAGTAGGTGCAAAAGTACAAATTTGGGGAACTTGTATTTTGCTGGAATATTTACATTTTAAACAGTTTTATACATCTTCTCATCTTCATAAAGGAATACTGTTGGATATTTTATTGCACTTGATTTGTCTGACAGGTTTAGTTACATTTCAGTTGATAGGTGTCCATCCCCTTCCTCTTCTTTGACAACCACATATGTCTAAATTCATTATCTGAAAAGTGATCTTTTGGGGCCAGATTCAGTATCTTCCAAATAACGTTACAAAATCCTCTTGAATTGACCACAATGAAAACATGTCCATATTTCTAAGCTTCAGAAACTTATTTTAAGAGGACAGGACCACAATGCTATCCACATATGAATGGAAGGATTAAACCACTCAACAGTGTATAAGGGAGTTCAAATAAATTAAACCTTGAGATCTGCAGCAGTGAAATACAAAATATACACTAATGCAGCAGAAAAATGAATCCAAAATTATCATCAGTGCTTTCACTTCTAGAGGAGTATTTCCAAACTGTGCTATTTGTACTGTTACTCCAGTAAGCAGTCTGAATCCTCTGGATCTAAGTCTGGATCATTAAATGACAGCTCATATGAAGCATGTGTAAAGGAAAACCAAAGTGTCAACTTCTTACCGTTCACCACTCTCTGACACTGGGCCATTTTAATGTCAATCAGCTCCTGGAACAGACAGAGCAGAGTTTAACACATCAATTTGTTTAACTCATAAAGACCCATACATCAACCACTGACCAAAACAATCTACTGATCTAAACTGTTGATTCACTAATCCTATCAATCCATGTAAATAACTGGTGTAAAATGCAGTTTGTCATTTTGTCATGGTCATCAGATATGACCCATTTGGACGTTCAGAGGCTCCTCAGTGAATGTGGAAACATCATCAACTTCTACAACACTGATTCACTAGTAAAACCCACAGAGTATGATAAATGACAGTGGATGGAGATGCTTGGTTTATGTTCAGTTAATGATATATTTTATTGAAAAAGTCACTGTGGCTCAGTTGGTAAAGCGGGTCGTCCAATGACCAAAGGGTTGGCAGTTCGAATCCTAGCTCCAACTGTCCACATGTCAAAGTGTCCTTGGGCAAGACACTGAACCCTAAATTGCTTCCAGTAAGGTCTAGCAGTGCCTTGCATGGTGGCAGCCGCCTACTGGTGTGTGAATGGGTGAATGTGAGGCCTTGTAAAGCGCTTTGGGCAGCTTAAAGTATATAGAATGCACTTCTATTTACACCCCAGTGAATACATGTTACTGACTTGACTTCTTCCCTGGAGTTTCTGTGCTTTATCAGCTCACAGGTTTTCCCAGGATCATCACAGGTTTTCCCTGGATTATCTCTGGACTTGCTGCTGTGGTCCTACCTCTCTCTCCTGCCTTCATCATTATCACTCACTTATCCATATAGTTATGATAGTGTTTATTATATAGTTCCATAGATCTTCTAGTTCAGTTATCTGTGCATCAACTGCATCCATGCCCCCCCCCCCCCCCCCTGTCTCTCTCTATCTCTATCGCTCTCTCTTTTCTCCTCCTTTACTCTGTATCATTAACCCCAACTGGTCAAGGCAGACGGCCATCCTCCAGGAGTCTGGGTCTGCTCCAGGTTTCTGCTGTTAAAGGGAAGTTTTTCCGTCCACTGTCACCGGTCACAAGTGTTTGCTCATGGAGGATTCTGTTGGGTTTCAGTAAATTGGCTTAGAGTCTGGTTTTGACCAGCTCTATATGTAAAGTGTCATGAGATAACTTTTGTTATGACTTGGCGCTATATAAATAAAATTTGATTGATTCATTCATTGATATATATATTCAGTCCATTTACCATTTACTTCCCATCAGTTTTTTTCTGTTCAGATACAATAACCTTTGACTTTACTCTTTTATGAACATCTACATGACCAGTCAATTAAACATAGAAAAACAGACGATTTTCACTGGAAAAAATGACAAATTCATAGTATAATATTATAATAAATGGTGATAAATCACTTGGCAAAGGTTAAATACAGAGAAAAATGTATTTGGGAACTGCCACAAGAGTCAAACTGGGTTATGGGCAAAACCTGATATTTAAATCAGTGTTATATCTCCGTCATAGCCTCGGTTCTCACCTCACAGTAAACCACATCAGCTCCATAGTCCAGAGCCAGCAGCCTCATGGGGAGAGTCCCCACCCGGACCATAGGAGCCAAGGCGGTGATGTTACTGAAGCTCAGCCTGGCTGCCATCATGGCGGCTCAGTCCACCTGCAAACAACACCACAGAGGAGGTAACAGTCAGGGCAGCCTCATCCATCTGTGCTGCGTAATAATGAATTAAGTAGTTTGTTTGTGTTGTCCAAGAAACACGCCTCATCTTACGTCTTCAACTTTAGGCCGAATCTCTGCTGAAAACTGGGCTATTTAACGCCACCTCCAAGCAAACGGATTTCACGCTTATATAACATTGACCAGAGAGATTTAAAACGCAAAGCTTGTATTTGTTAACGTCTTTATTTGATGTGATGAACCATTAATAAGCCGTAAAAAACATGACACTAAATTCTTAACTTTTAATAATGTTTTTCTTAATGTAACTACTCCTACAAGACAGTAAGCTATACTGCTGTGTCAAGCGAGAACACCTGAAACAAAAGTTAAGATTTTTGTAAATACAAATTAAATATGCGATTCAAACCTATGCCGATATACTCACAGTACAATGCTGATTTGTTTGGCATTTTGATTTATATTCTATCGGGGAAGAAAGGTATAAAATCAAACAACAAATACTAAAATATTGTTTATTCTGCTATGCTAACACTACAGCTGCTCTGTCAATGTGTTTTAGCATCACATGAGCTAAAGTACATAAAAACACAGCAAGGGGCCTCGGATTTACAGAAAACACAATGTATATTATGCGTTACTTTAAATACACAACTCACCGGCATTTACTTGTTGTAGATATTGACGACTACAGCTGTACTGTGCGATCATGTGGGGAACAGACCGACGCATGCGCTCTTTAAACTTTCTGTTTGGACGTCAACGTCACCACTACGGCGTCGGTGAAAGGCCAAAAAATATGTATTTATGTCATATGAAGCAGCATGCATGAAACAAAAATTGATAACGTGTTACAATCTCAAGCTTTTATCAAATCATAAAAAACATTTTAAATTATATTTAAAAAAATACTTAACATGACAGTGTATAACATTATAAGCAGATTCTTTACTCAGGTATAAGTCACATACTTGTGTTAAAGAATACAGGTTTGTTCCTCTTGTGCAGTGAATTCTCTGTCACGTGATTTAGTGATTACTAGTTTGTCTAAAATTATCCAGTTATTCATAATGGATGTTTAAATTTATAGGTCTTCTTCATCACTCACGCAGAACTCTTAAGTGTAGTATAAAAATATTAAAATACAGTATACCTTTTTACACAACTTTTACAATATTGTAAAAAAAAAAAAAAAAAATCATCAGTCTTCTACAGCTACTTTTATTTTACGTAAATTAACATGAACAGTTGTCTTTTTTAAAATGTTTCTACAAATGCTTATTTAAATTGAAATTTGTGATTATCCAACAAATTAATAGATGTAATTTTTTGTATTTGATGTAATATTCGTATATATACAGGGTGGGGAAGCAAAATTTACAATATTTTGAGGCAGGGATTGAAAGATAGTGTATGACCAATTAGTTTATTGAAAGTCATGAGAATTTATTTGCCACAAGAAAATTTACATAATAGAAAATGTTTTTATTCTGTGTGTCCTCCTTCTTTCTCAATAACTGCCTTCACACGCTTCCTGAAACTTGCACAAGTGTTCCTCAAATATTCGGGTGACAACTTCTCCCATTCTTCTTTAATAGTATCTTCCAGACTTTCTCGTAATAGTTTTGCTCATAGTCATTCTCTTCTTTACATTATAAACAGTCTTTATGGACACTCCAACTATTTTTGAAATCTCCTTTGGTGTGACGAGTGCATTCAGCAAATCACACACTCTTTGACGTTTGCTTTCCTGATTACTCATATGGGCAAAAGTTTCTGAAAAGGTATGGATAATAGTGTTAGGTATGATTATGACATCAATATATGTTTGGTTTCAAAACAATTGATGTACTGCCTGCTGAGAAAAAAACAACTAAATGTTCATTGTAAATTTTGCTTCCCCACCCTGTATATATATATATATATATATATATATATATATATATATATTTGTGTTGTAAGAGATAGATGACCTTGTTACAATGTTAGTTCTTAATTAAATAAATGAGACAAAAACATCATAAATCTATTACAGATTTGCCATGTATTGATCAGCAATACTGAAACTGTTATACATAAATTCAAGTTTACAGTTCAATTTAATGAAAAACGAACATCAGTCCTCATCAGTTCATTCTCGATTTATTGTGCTGCTATAGTTATTTACTCTTTTTTACAAAAAGTGCTCTAAAATACATCCCAGTTAACATTCAATGTAATGATCCCATTGTAAACACTGGATGTTTTACAAATAATTTACAGAGGAAAAAGTGTCTACTTCAACGCAAAACAAGACATGTGAAGGCACCGCATCCTGTGCTGTGGTTCTCCTGATCTTTTCCAAGGGGAATACAACTGGATTTCACATTTTAACATGTTATTATACCTACAGCTAAACAAGTGTCTCTACTCTAAAACCATTAAAATGCTGCAGTGTAAGACATTCGTAGACTTTAGCAACAGATTGCCACCATTTGAGATAGCAGATTCACAGAAAACAAATAATTTCACCCAAAAAAAGACATGTTGAAAAATAATATAATCCCAGAACATACTTACATATTAATATCATAATGCATCTGAATGAGGTGTTCATGTGTTGCTGGGAAAGTTTAATATCTTAGACATCACAAATAGATTTTTTGTTTAATCAGAAAATCAAAGGGAAGGGTGATAAAGATAAATAGAGACATTTTGAGTGTTCGGTGTTAAATAAATTAAAACTAAGTTCATTATTTAATAGCATTCAGAGATTCTGCCTCGCCATTATGAAATAATAAATCACTGGGAGAAAGTCAGTTATTAAAGATTTTAAAAAAGACATTTGTAAATAAAACAGAAAATATCCTGCAATAAATTGTGTTGTAAACAGAATCAGGGTCAAATAATTCATGATAACATGCGTTTGTTGTTTACCTCTCAAATATATTTAGTATTTGATTGTTTCTTTAATAATTTCTCATAACATTTTGTATTATAGAGGGGTGGGTACGGCCTGTTAATAAAATACAGTGTTATTCATCTGAATAATATTCACAAATGACCAAAATGATAAAGGTGTCACCTGATGTCTACATTAAACTTCAGGTTAAAATGGTTATAACAGACAAACATGAATGCTAAGGTCTTGAACATGTCATTTTAAGTTGGAAATACTAATTTGCCAGAAAAGGTAGATTCAGAGTAGCATATTTGTTGAACTGTAATTTGTTGAAATCTGTAAATAAAACGGGCATTTGTGGTTAAGATCTGTTTTTAACCCAGTGTATCTCCACACTGATGCACATCAGATCTTTAAAATTTTGTTTTTTACTTCTCATGTTGTAGCACTACTGTTGTGACAGTATTTTAATGAAAATAAGTAAAATTTTCTGATTCACAAGGCAATAAAATCATTTGATGCTTGTACTTCAAATGCATATTACTCATTTATGACAAGGTCTACTGCAAAAAAAAACAATTATATCACTGGGAAGAGCATATCTGTGTTGATAAATGCACAAAATATAAAGTTGGTACCATCAAGCAAACTATTTTAGGGTATCATGTAATTAATTGCAACCAATTAATTATTTCTGACTTGTACACGAAATGAAGACTGATACATCATTTACATCAGCTGGCAATCAATGAAAACATTTTCTATGTAGTTATTGTCAAATATCCAACTGTGAATCATCGTTTACTATCTAATGAAAATATGACAATAATGTTTGTATGATGTTCCATAGTGCATATAGCAGTATTTTTTTTATATATGAAGCAAATTAGAGCTGGTCAGTTGAGAGACCTCTGGTTATTTCACATTTACTGACCCTCAGATGTGTGTATAACACACTGTATAAAGTCATATAAACTCTAACAATGAAATACAGACAGATAACCAATTAAAGGAACAGCATCATGTATTGGTTTTTGACAATGAGAAAAGGAACAGTGGGTTGTTTTTTGTTGGTCTTAAGGTGCCCATTTTTGTTTCACAGTTAAAAAAAAAATGAAATGGCATATCCAACTTCAAGTTTTTGGTGTCTTGACACTTGTTTTGTGAGCAAAAAGATCCTTAGATATTTTACTGGAAGCAGGTTGTCAGGACTACAATACCCATAACCACACGGCAAAACAGCTCACTGAATGGATGGATGGAAACCGAGTGAATCACACACTACAACCTTCATTCACTGGATAGCAACTGAATTGAACATGAGAGATTTTAGGCTCATATGTTCGCTCTCCACCTCCATTATCAGAACATCAAATGTAGGAATTGTAGGAGGAGAAAACGCCTGTTATCTTCAAGGAAAAATAGCGTGGCAATTTTTTTTGTTTTGTTACAACATGCTCTTTTTCTAAGAGGTGGTTTTGCATGATTCCTGATTATGCTGCAGTAAATCATTTGATGCTGATTGATTCTTATTCAGTTTAAACCACTAAGGTATGATGAATTAAAAAAAAAAAAAAAAAAATCTTGTGTCTTAGTAAGATATTATCAGACCATGTGCTTCCTGAACAGATTTGACGCCCCATGTCATCGACTTTACTGAAGGGATATGAAAACCATTCTAGCAAAACATATTCCAGTGCAGAGTGTTATCTAACATATTGGCCCAAATCTCCTATAGGTGTTCAGTTTTATTGAGATCTGGAACTATGAGGACATTAGGAGGAGACATATCATCCAATGGATGGCAGTGATGTCATCCAGGAAGAGACCACTCCCATTAGGTTTTACATCAGTGTGACACCTGTCTGGACCAGTGTTTCCCAACCACTGTGCCGTGGCACATAAGTGTACCGTGAGAAATCATCAGGTGTTCTGTGGAAGATTATCCAATTTCACCTGAATGGTACTGGAAGTGAGAAGCGTGATATACAGGGGTTGGACAAAATAATGGAAACACCTTCACCTCAAGATGATAATGCCCCAATCCATACAGCTAGAATTGTTAAAGAATGGCATGAGGAACATTCTAATGAAGTTGAGCATCTCGTATGGCCGGCACAGTCCCCAGACCTCAACATTATTGAGCATTTATGGTCAGTTTTAGAGATTCAAGTAAGATGTCGATTTCCACCGCCATCGTCTCTAAAAGAGTTGGAGGGTATTCTAACTGAAGAATGGCTTAAAATTCCTTTGGAAACAATTCACAAGTTGTATGAATCAATACCTTGGAGAATTGAGGCTGTAATTGCCGCAAAAGGCGGACCTACACCATATTAAATTATACTTTGTTGATTTTTTAAGGTGTTTCCATTATTTTGTCCAACCCCTGTAGATACATAAAACTGCATGCACCAATGATCCACTCTACAACAACAGCCTCCTGTTTCCCTCTGCAAAATAAAAGTGAAAATGAACCGGCCCCGATGGGGTGTGTTCTGTTGATAAAGCTCCCCTCACTAGTGATATGTGGATTGTTGAGTTACTGGCAAACCCTGGGTATCAGGTTGGAGGGGGGAGATATGCCTCCCATACTATTACATGATGGACCTCAATCTGTAAGCTGGGGGGTCCATCTGAGGGGTTGCTGATGCAGCCCTCTCAGCTTTATTGTTCTAAATGCAATACAATGTTGCCAGAGGACCCCCAAAAAGGAAGATTTGTGTGTGTCTTTCTTCAATTCCTGCAAGAATATTAGCTTTGTGTTCAACTAAATAGGCCCAGGTTTCACACTGAGAAAGTAAATTCAGACTAGATTTGCATTATATTTTGATAAAATATACTTTTTGTGACATTTTTGTCTGGTGGTGTGCCTTGTGATTTTTCTAATGTGAAATATGTGCCTAGGCTCAAAAAGGTTGGGGAACACTGGTCTGAACATTATTCAACACAGACCCCATCAAACACATCTAACTATCAAACAAGTTTGCTAAAGTGTGTACAATGCAAACCTTAAGACTAACTCTCCTCTTAAAAATCACAGTTCTATATCAGTAGATGTATGAGAGCTACTAATATCATGCAACAAATAAATAGCAATTGCTTCACAGGAAAGTTCTACAGCATGCACTGCCTGACCAAAATAAAAGGTCCCATGTGTAATATTTTATGGGACATATTCACCATGGCAACCACACAGTGCTTATGCAGAGTCACAATAATGGTCACAACATATTTTGTGTCTGTACTGATAATGGAAGTCAGACCACCACATGCCAGAGATTCTTCTTGGGTTCAGGTCTGGACCCTGTGGTGGCTAATTAATGTGGGAAGATGTGTCTCATGGTCCCTGAACCTGTCTTTCATAAAACTGATGAGCCTGACGACATTCTCTGACCTTTATACTCTCTATCAAACTGATGGTTGTTGAAGAAATAAGAAGCTACTCACTGTTCAGGTTAAGGTTAACCAAAAGCATCTTCTGATATAAAATGTTTAATAACTTTTAAACCATTAATCCTATCAATACATTAAGATAATTCAGGTAAAATGCAGTTTATCAGCTTGTGACTGGAATCAGACATGACCCATGTGAACATTCAGAGGCTCTATAGCCCAGGTGTCAAACATGCGGCCCAGGGGCCAAATCCAGCCCACCAAAGGGTCCAATTTGGCCTGTGGGATGAATTAGTGAAAAACTGCAAAAAAAATTACACTGACGATATTAACAATCAATGGTGTCAAAATCATTTTAATTCAGATTCCACACACAGACACATACAGTCCAATTAGATTTCACGTGGGTCAGACCAGTAAAATATTATCATAATGACCTATAAATAATGACAACCCCACATTTTCTCTTTGTTTATTGGTGTCAAAAAGTAAAATTACATGAAAATGTTTACATTACCAAACTGTACGTTTACAAAAAATGTGAATAACCTGAACAAATTTCAACAAACAGAAATGTCTGATGAAAAGTAAATGCAATTTTACCAATGTTCTGCCTGTTACTAAATGTTTTGTGCGATTTTAATGCTCATGTGTAAATGATAAACTGATAAACCGAGGCATAATATTGTTAAATTACACTTGTTTTTCTTAAGACAATTCAAGTTGTTCATGTTATTCAGATTTTTAAGGAAACTTTGTAGATGTAAACCTGATCATAATAGAATTTTACTTTTTTCACTGTTATTATTTTACTGGTCCAGCCCACTTGTATGCGGCCCCTGAACTAAAATGAGTTTGACACCCCTGCTCTATAGTGAACATGGAAACACTGCCATTTTCTGCAAATTTGATTCACCATAAAACATACATTGACAAATGACAGTGCTTATAGATGCATATATTTATGTTTATGTTCAGTTAATGACATAATTTGTTTCACTTTTCTTTGTTTTGACATAACCTTTGAATTTAATCGGAACATTTATGAACATTTACATGGTAAGTATATGAAATATAGAAAAATACCTGATCTTCACTGAAAAATGCAGAGGATAAAATGATAAATGGTGATAAATCATTTAGAAATGGTTAGATTTAGAGAAATATCCACTTGGAAGTCACCAAAAACAATAGTTCTAGATCGTTTAAGGTTAATCCCTACAGTAATTATCCAAAGGAAGGCTCTCATCTATTTGCTTAGTTAAATCCAGGTAGTGACTCTTCTTTTGGCCAGGTTCTGTACTGTGTCCTGTGAAAGTGGGCAGTTCAGTCTTGATTTTGCACAACAGCATCTTGGAGTCATAATTCCTCCAGCAGGCTCAAGTGAAGGAAATGTGATTAAAACCACAGTGTGAGTGTTATTCCATCTGACTTAGACAGCAGCAGGTAAAGTGAACACAGCTATTTTGTTAAAAGTAGATTAATAAGCTCCAGTTTCTCCTTGGTCTCAGGGATGTAGCGGTGCTTTGTGCAAAATGACTCCAACCTATGAGGTGAGTTCATACTGATAGATGATGATGAGGGAACAGACCAAATGGAAGACCAAAGTGCTTCTCAAATAAACAGATGCAATACACAAAGCAAAAGGCACTCATAAAATATATTAAAATCTAAGATAGTGAATCAGTTAATAAACATTTAAAATACATTTTCCCCAGTGAAGGCCTTTTCACACGAAGTCTGACAGTCTTATGTAATATAACTTAATAAATTGTTGTGTTCTGATGGTGTATTGTAAACTCGTTTAAAACAAAGTTACTCTCTTATGGATTAGTTTTTTAACATCATATATGTGAGAATGATGCTGCTTTCCAGTAGACAACAATTTCAATATAACAATAAAAGGAACTGTATGACATTCTGTAGAAATAAAATTATTAATTATCAATATTTCTTGATCAACAGATATTTAGGATTTAACAACAAGATTACATTTTGCATAGCGCAAATGAAGTGATATTTACAGGATGTCTAAGAAACAGGCAGCAAATTTCCTTCTGTAAAGCTATTGCGATGTGGTGAAAAGACTCTCGTAAAATGAGTCTGAGTATGTGTACATCACTAATGTCTGCAGATTGATTTCAAAATATACATGTTGTGTATTGTTGTCTTTCTAAGAAGTTCAGGGTGAAACATTGGTGATTTGGTGGTGATCCTGCTCAGTATGCATGTGTGTGTGTGTGTGTGTGTGTATACCATATATATATAATTCATTTTCCAAAGTACCTAAGAACTCAATGCAAAAAAGACAAGTTGCATACATTTATATTTATTAAAAGTTGATTAATAATACTGACTGCTCTCAAATAAATAAATTGAAATTACTTGCACCAAATTATGTGTACAAAGGGTGTTTTACCTTTTTAATGTAGAAAAACAATAGTTCTCTTTCAGACTTGATGTGAAAAGGCCTGAAGGCACAATAAACCCCTGCAACATTCAGACAAAGACGAAGAGTTCTGTCAGGTTACATATGAGGGAGCAAACGGTCCAAAATGGAAATAAATGTCAATTTCACAGTGTGAAACCATTGACATTAAGTTGTTGTACCCAATGACTTAGTAGAAAAGAGAAGAAAATAAAAAGTGCACACAGCCTGCGCTGAACAACAGGCATTTCCTCTCAACTGTAGGGAAACCAAAGTCTCAGAGGGTCAAAGGTCAGACCGGAAGCTCCCAAACCAGGAACAGGTGTCTGGACTTACACAGAATAAAAACAGGAGGTAAAAACAAAGATCCAACAAAGATACTCAGCAAAGAGTTTTAAGAATTGGCAGACAGACTGCTCCTGCCTGATGACCTGTCAGTCCATTCTGAGGGACTGGCGATCTCAATGGGGTCGATCTGAGGAAAGACCACAAAACACAACCTCTGACCCACATATGTCGCCGTCTCTGCAGGGAAACACAACAAACATAGAATCAAATTAGCTCTTACAGCTATTAGACAAAGCAGTCGAGTTTCCATCCAGATGTATCACAAGAGACAATGTTAATTAATACATGTATCTATCTACTAATGTTGTGTGAGTATTAAGAGCTATTTCATCATCATCATCATCATCATCATCATCATCATCATCATCATCATTATCGTTTGACTTTTTTCCTGTTGTATTTAAAACAGTTCCATACGATCTGAGCTGATGAAATGGTGAGAAGCCAAGAGATGTAAGAAATATTGTGTCAACAAACTGAAGCAGTTTTAGCTGTTGTCCAGGAACAGGTCTGGGTCAAATGGAAATAAACTCATCCACAGTCCTCATATATGGTTCAACTCTTGATACATTGTGGCATTTTATTGTTGCTACAAGTTATTGTCATAAATCAACACTGAATTCTCCTTATGAGTCTACATATCCACACAAACATAATTATTCATTGAATCGTTTAACTTCCTTTTAATTAATATGTACTTACCTTTTCCTGATACAACAGCGTTTCCACTTCTATTGAGCATAAAATTATGTTTACAATATTTCAAGTTTTTTCAAACTTCCACCATTCTTACTTTGCTTTTTTAATGCACTAATTAAAAATGCAAACAAAACAGATGAATGGAAAGACACTTAATGTGATCAAAACTACATGTAAAGATCTCAGAGACATGCTTTAAAAACATACCAATGAAATCGTAGATACATTTTGGTTTTTCTTTCCAATGGACACCCAGGAAGTAGACGGGTACACCGGTGAGCATGATGACAAGACCCACACCACAAACCACCGGCTCTGAGTAAAGGCTGAAACCCAGTAATAAAGCCCAGAAGAGCAGGTAACACACAGGAACCAGAAGATTCACCTGGGAAAAAAACACAAGGTAACACGTATGATAAACACTCATGTATTAAACATTTTGCTATTATTACTGCAACCATAAAGTCATTCTGATTTTATGCAGTTGTAAAAATGTAAACTATACTCCAAGTGAATTAAAAGTAGAATTAGTAGAAGTAACAGTAGAGTACTTTTTTTTATGACACTGAGGGCATTCATCTGTATACTCTATTGCAAAGAAAGCTGTCACATACTGGTCAATTTTTGCTGTACAACATAGTAATGACAAATAAGTATAAGAATAAGTATGTTCAGTTCAATTCAATAACAGCTTCTCAAGGTCACTACATGAAGGTAAAACATTCATTCATTCATTCATTCATTCATCTTCTGAACCCGGTTTATCCTCACTAGGGTCGCGGGGGGTGCTGGAGCCTATTCCCAGCTACCTATGTGCAAAGGCGGGGTAGACCCTGGACGAGTGTAAAACACTTTAAGGAAATTTTTTGGTTCTAAAGAGATTTGTTTTTTTTGTTTTTTTTACATTTCTGTCCAAAAATGGCTTGTTAAATAGAAAATGTTGCCAAACCTCGGCCTATGTCTGATTCCCTTTTGAACCACCATCACTTTTGAGCATTAACAGAAAAGCAGGTGTAATGACATCTAGGGGGGATATGATGATCTGATGTAAAAAACAGAAGTGTAACCAAAATTTTAGTGATGCATGTCTTTTTTTTCTTGTTTTGCCAAGAAAAGGATTTGAAACTAACAGACCAATGTATGACAATAACTTATTCAATACTTAGATGTCTTATGTGTCAAAGAATCTGGTATATTTTAAATCTTACTTACTCCTGTTAACAAGTACTGCAATACATTAAACACTGAATCATAAATATCAGTCATGTAGTTCAGAAGTATTCTTCAGTATTATATGTGTGTCACTGTACTTCAGATATTTGTGGTACCTTAATGGGTCGGTACAGGTTGGGTTTCTTCCAGCGGTAGTACAGAAGACCTGCGATGGTGACTCCGTATGACAGATAGTTGATGAAGGAGACGTAGTTGATGAGGTTGTGTGTTTCTCCAATGCAAAGAATTACAATGGTGGCAGTGCACTGTAATATACAACAAGCATAACCATCAATTAATCAATATTAATAGTAGCTTTGGTGTATAATATATGATGGGTTTTTTAAACACTGTGTGTGTTGTAAACAAAATCATTAACTCTTTCATGCATGAATTATGAGAACCTTAGTCAATATTTTTTTCTTGAGTGTTTTTATTCCTCTTTAGGCATGAAAAAAGCAATGCAATTTAATTTTTTTTTTTATGAACCTATTTTTTGTGGAGTTACAAAAATGTCCACTCAGCTGGACGCCATGTATTTAATTTCTGATGCAAAGAAACGTGCGTTTAAAACTCATCATCAGAAAGTGATATACTGTGTGAAAACTATGACATGAAAGTATTTTTAATGAGTGCTAATCATATGTTTTCTCAAATTTTTTTCATACTCTAATAGTAGTTATTACTCATTTCATGGAGATAATATCATCCTGAGACCCAGGAAATTGACAATTTTAGCTTTTTTACATTAAAAAATTGTCTTGATTGGAAACTGCATAATACAACAGTTTTTTCAGATACATTTTTAAAAATTATTTTTATTTATTGATTGATTTTTTTAATGGAATGTCCTTTGCAATGGATAGTATTTTTTAAGTTAAACTGTCAAATATTTGTCCCCTACAGAGGACAAAATGCATTGCTAGGTCTCAGGAGGATATGCGAAAAAAAAAGAAAAAAAAAAACTTTTTGTTTCAGAAAACTGTTAATTACAGTCTAATAACAATTAGCAATTGATTTACACTAAAATATGTTTCTGCAGATCAGGTTTATCAAGAGCAGCAAAGTTACAGTAATTGTATGATATGCAGTGTTTGGGATGATGCATAAACTCCACTATGTTGGCTGATATGGAACTAAAACAACAAAACCCATGAATAAACAATAGAACAGCTGGAGAATAACTGTCCACTGTAGAGACCACTATGCCTGAAAGGGTTAAAATGCATGACATTACAGCTCTAGATGTTGATATAAAAAAGGAAGAAAAGCATGTAAACTATGATTCAGCATAAATATCACTTTAAAACTGCAGGAGATGAAATCAGAAGAACAAAACCACCAAAATTCGATGATGCAGACCTTCCTTGTGTGGTCAGTCCTCTCTGTCCAAACACAACGATGACATATAACAGGGGTCACCAATCCTGGTCCTCGAGGGCTACTATCCTGCATGTTTTAGATGTACCCCTCTTCCAACCCACCTGATTCAAATGATAGGCCTATCATCAGGCTCTGCAGAAGCCTGATAATGACCATCAGGTATGCTGGGAGAGGGATACATCTAAAACATGCAGGATAGTAGCCCTCGAGGACCAGGATTGGTAACCCCTGACATATAACAACAGATGATACTGACACTGCTTCACGCTGTTTAAGAAAAAGAGGTGACACTCCAGGAGAGGTCACGTCTGAGTGTCTGTGACCAGTAATTGGTAGTTACAGCTGTCAATCATGTATTTAACCCTCCTACCACTATTAAAACACCTATGTTTAGAGTCTGAGTCTGAGACATGTGGTTGATTTTCTACTGTCCAAAAACACTACACAGACAGGAGAAGAATGAATTCTCTGATCTCCTCAGACCACCTGAACTATCATGTGCTGAAAGGCAATTATGACTATCATTTTATCAGTAACGCCAAAAAAGATCAAGCATTAAAACTCAAGCATTAAAGTGAAACAAAATGTGATTCTGAACTTGAAAATGGGATTTTAAGTGAGTATAATGTAAACATTGCTTTCAATTATATTTCCGTGAACATATTTATTGCACATTTTGCATTATAAAATCTCAATGGATACAATCAAATTTGAAAAAACAAAACAAAAGGAAACAAAAAAAAAAACCCTGAGGAAACTCACAAACACATTTTACAGTCACTTGAGGTCATTTTTGCCTTTTAGGGAAAAAGTGGAAATGGGCATAAAAGGAAATGGAAAAACCTGATGCAGCAGATATTTTATTCATGATTAAACAGCTGACTCATCCCCAGTGTCTTCCACAGTGTTCCCATAAAGCACGAAATCATATCTTGTGGTAGAAGTAAGTGAGTAGACAGAACAAGCTCAAACACCACCTTATGTAGACAATAGCAGAAGAGTTTGCTTCTTTACCTCTGTTTGTTAAAGCCATACTTAATGTAGCCTACACCGCCACCCTCTGATGATACTGTGCAGCCTAGGTTATTCACTGTAAACCAGTTTATGGAACTGCACATAATATGCATTTTCCTTTTTGCTACATCTAAAAATAAATAAATAAATACAAAATTACTTGTCATTTTATAGAAACACAACTATTTTCGGTTCCTGTCAATTTCAAAGCATTATACTGAAAATAAAGAAATATGTGGCAAAATGAAATGCATTTTTATTATTTGATTGATAAAATAATATTATATAATATATAATTATATAATAATATTATTTTATTATTTATTATTATTTTTAAAATTATGTTATTCATGATTAAACAGCTGACTCATCCCAGTGTCTTCCACAGTGTTCCCGTAAAGTACGAAATCATATCTTGTGGTTGAAATAAGTGAGTAGACAGAACAAGCTCATCTAGAGGAGTCTCTGCTTCTTTACCTCTGTTTATTAAAGCCATACTTAATGTAGCCTACATCGCCACCTTCTGATGATACTATGGAAGTGCACATAATATGCATTTTCCTTTTTGCCACATCTAAAAAAATAAATAAATAAAAAAATTACTTGTCATTTTATAGAAACACTACTATTTTTGGTTCCTGTCAATTTCAAAGTATTACACTGAAAACAAAGAAAGGTGTGGCAAAAAATAAAAGCATCTGCTATTAGAATATGAAGATAAGATAGACTTGGATCCAGCAGAGGATGGTTTTATAAAGGTGAGGTTATACATACGCAGACCAGCAGGGCAGGAATAGGTGTGCAGTTCTTGTAGTGGATCATGGCGAGCAGACTGGGCAGGTGACCCTCTCTGGCACCAGAGAAACACAACCTGAAAAAAACAAACAAAATAAACCATCAGAGACAATATTAGAAAACATGTTTGAAGACTCAGGGTGTTGAAGATGTGCTGGAGCTCACCTGGAGGAGGTGAACAGGTAGCCGTTGATTCCTCCAAAGGTGGACAGAGCCACAGAGATTGGCATGATGACGGAGAACATCCCCAAGAGCTTCTCTCCAAACGTCTAAACAGAAAAATGGAACTATATTATGTATTAACTATTCAAAATATATTGCATTTTCACGTCATTGCTTTGTAAAACTTGCATGTGGTGTCTGAATGCAATGTTTAATACATTTCTCAGCATTTTATGTTATTATATAAACTATGGTGGTTATTAAAAAGTATGAAATGTGCAATTTCTACATAATGTACACGTAACATAACAGTGTACTAACCAAAATCTGTATAACCCCCTGGGACCCAGGAAAGTAAAAGTTTTGGCTTATTTTTATTATTATTTTTTTTTAATATATAATAAATAGTCACCATGATTGGAAACAGCATTATGCAACAGTATTTTCAGATATAATTTAAAAAAAAATAAAAAAATGGAATGGCCTTTGTATTAGACAGTGTTTCTTTCTTTTTTTTAAGTAAAGCTGTAAAACTCATCCCCTACAGAGGACAAAAAATGCATCGGATCTCAGGAGGATATGTGTCATATTATTATTTTTTATATAATTAAGCCACATTAAATGTCCTAAATATTAATTCAGACTCTGATCTGAGTCTAAGTAGAAGTAATAGGATACATTTTTCATATTTTTATTATAAATACACACAAACTCAAAGATTTCACCACTGCGATGGTGGTGAAAAAAGGGCTCATCAAAAAGACAATTAAAAACCTTCAGCTGATTCATGAACTTGTAATAATCACCATCATACATTGCTACAAAATACAAGTTATATTAATGAAGTTATAATATGTGACATCATGAGTTATTACATACTGTTTTGTTTTAACCTGTTGTGTTGAAGAAATCATTTCTCTTAATCTGGTGTAGGTTCTGTTCCGGTGCAAAACATATTTCACCACTAGAGGGCTCTATAAATAACATGCAATACCCTTAAGTGCATCTGAGTTTTTTTTCTGATTTCTCCCTTTGCCTTTGGACTCTTTTTGTTTTAATGACCTGAGCTGGATGTTAATTCAGATCCCCCAACTATGAGCTAAGGCGTGAATGTGACAGCAAACTGTTGTTGACGCTCATTGTTTTTTGCCGCTTTACTCACTACGGCCACAGCATTGGATGAGAGCAGCTCCTCAGGAGACATGGAGGAGAAGTAGGCGATGTTGGTGAGCGTGTACACAAAGGTCACCAATGGGATGGAGATATAGATGGCACGAGGTAGATTCCTGAACGAGGCAGCGCACCATGCACAGATGATAGAGTCAAAACCAAAAACATCAATGAGCCATGCATGGAAGATGACAAAACAAAAACAAGCATTAAACATCCAATTTCACATTGAACCAGCCAATATATATGGCTTACACTTATATTTTATATGAGTTTATGTTGTTTGCTAAAAGAAGATATGAATAATACACTTGCATGAGTCAGGAAAACCTCTATATGGAAGTAAATCTGCCTCATCAGAGTTTGAATTATAAAAGCTATTGATTTTCTTGTGTTGAATTTTTTTTTTTTGCACTGCAATAAAGTATCTCAAGTTTTTGTCTCTGAATTCAACTATGTTCATAAATTTAGAATAAAAAAAATTTTGCATCTGAATTTTTTGCTGTTGAATGTTTTGCAGCTGATTTTTTTGCTTTTGAATTTTTTGCATCTGAATATTTTTTGCTTTTGATTTTTTTGCATCAGAATTTTTGGCTTTTGAATTTTTTGCATCTGATTTTTTTGCATCTGAATTTTTGGCTTTTGAAATTTTTGTATCTGAATTTTTTTTAATTCTAAATTTACGAACATAGTTGAATTCAGAGACAAAATTTCAGATACTTAATTTCAGTGCGAAAAAAAATTCAGATGCAAAAAAAATAATTCAGATACTTAATTTCAGTGCAAAAAAATTCAATGCTAGAAATTCAATAGCTTTTATAATTCAAAACGTACTTTTTCTCATTAGCTTTTAATCAGTGAGTGACATGTCTGTTTTTTTATGCTGTTTTTAACAGATTTTAATTTGTCTTTGTTTTTATGATGTTTGTATTTTGTTGTTCTTAGCCCACTTAATACCCTGTGTTTTCACTAGTTTTATTTGCTTATTTAATCCCTTGTTTTATGTTTGGTGTACGGCACTTTGGCCAGCTGTAAAGTTCTTAAAGGGCTTTATAAATAAAGTTGGTATGATACGGTATGGTATTCAAAATCTGATGAGACAGATTTACTTCCATAAGAATCGATTATTTATCCTTGGTGTCCCGGATGTGTAATCTGAATTTTTTTTTATTTTTTAATTCTAAATTTATGAACGTAGTTGAATTCAGAGACAAAAAATTCAGATACTTAATTTCAGTGCAAAAAAATTCAGATTCTAATTTCCGTGAAAAAAAATCAGATACTTAATTTCAGTGCAAAAACATTCAGTGCTAGAAATTCAATGGCTTTTATAATTCAAAATCTGATGAGACAGATTTACTTCCATAGGTCTAGGTGCTCAATATAATAGATGAATGATAAAAAGAAAATTACCAACTGCCTAGGTGACGAAAACCCATTGAAGTACATATAAAGGCAAATGATTTCACATTTATAAATGGCTTTTATCATTTTTATCTGTTTTCTTTTTTAATAGATTTCTGAGTTACCTGAAAAGTAGAGCTTAGAAAATACACTGTTGCCCATAAAGTTGGAATAAGTTTGTTTTCAGACACATTCCTCTTTTTATTCCTGTTTCTACACATCAGTAATCGCCTTTGACCAGGGACAATGATTACATACTGAGTCCCAGTTACACTTTATCTATCTAGAGAAGTGGTAAAAATATTTTATTCCAACTTTATGGGCAACTGTGTATTTAACAGAACACTGTGACAGTAGTAAAAAGCAATTTGCCATGAAGTAAAGCCTTCTGAGTTTTCTTGCATGCACATATGAAACAAGCATCTGGAAAATGGCATATGAAACATTTTCTTAAAAAATATTGCCGTACTTGAAAGCATAATATTAAAATTGCATAAATTAAGGATTGATGTTCAAAAACAATGCAGTCATAGTTACTACATCAAGAATAAAATCTCCAAGAGTTATACTGAGGAACTGTTATATTAAATTTCTACTGAAAATCACAGCTTGTCTATTAATTATTACCAAAGCTATGTACATTAAATGAAAATAAATAAGATGAAACACAGTAAAAAGATTAGGATGAGGGATCATGGTCTTGATAACAATTAACTAATAAAATGTAATTGAGGTGAAATGACCCTGATATTTTCCATACATTTACATGTCTGAGTCAGTATAGAACAATAAAAGCAGCAACATTTGAACCAGGAGACATAGGCAAAGATAAGATAAAAACATAAATATTCACCGTCTAGGTTCAACCACTTCCTCTGTGACATAGTTGAGGAAGTTCCAGCCGCTGAAGGCGAAGGAGGCCTGAAGGAAGGCCAGAGCGATCTGTCCGACTGACGGCGTCCTGTCCAGGGAAAAGGCCACCTGAGGAGTCAGCGCCTCGTAGTTCCCTGAAAGACAAGTCCATCTTTGAGTTACTGTGTCTTGTTTTATATTTATTAAAGGCTGAAGGATTAGAGTCAGGGGTTTTTTGAGATAATTAGGAGCTTTGGTTGTAGTGAGGAAGAGGTTATATGACTAAAAATTGCATTTTCACATAGTTTTCAACTATAACGTTATGTGATTTAATATAAAGCAGTAGGGGTTGCCTGGAATTCAGATGGGGTCACCTGAAATTTCTAGTAATTGCTAAAAAAAAAACAACTAAAAAAACATACTAATAAAAAATATATGGTGAGTTGAGAGAGACAATCACAATCCATAAAAGACATGACAAACTGTGAATCTGAAACTGAAGTACTGTGGTACTGTTTATCTGTCAAATGTTCATTGTGGTCAGTTTCAGATGCTGCAGCTCTTTCATAATTCATAGTTTGAGTTCTTGTTTGTTCAGTATTAATTGTCAGCCTTGTAAATCCAAGCTGGACTGACTGTACATATCCTGACCGAGGAAAATAAAATTCTCACTTTGTGCAGTAATCTACACCTGGCTTTTCTGCCTCCGTCCATAATGATATACATTATATAGACTAAATGTTATCTAAAATTAATGTTTATTTGCAACATAGTATAGCAAACTATTACATGATCAAAAACACATTTTTAGCAAAAAAAAAAAAAAGTCTCTGTTTTGAATGTCTGGGGTCGCCAGAAATTTGTGATGTTAAAATGGGGTCACGAGTCATAAAAGGTTGGGAACCACTGCTATAAAGTAATAAAATATATGTTTTTGTTTATTTTTCAAGCTATCACCATCAACGTTGCAGTATGTTGTCGCTTCTAGGTAATTTAAGTCAGTTAAGTTGAACGTGATCCCATCTGAATATTTATTTGATTTGAGTGGGAGCCACAACAGGCAGTTATTTACATAGAGGTAATTTTGTATCACTGTTAACTGATTTGTTAAATATACATTAGTTGTGCGGACAGTAAGAAGTCTACCTTAAAACTACAGAGTTTACATGCAGAACTTTTTGGGAGCACCAAAACTTAGTTAATATAAAATGAATGTAGAGGGCATCAAAACTAAATAGAATGATCTAGAATGCTTTTTAAAATGTTTGTACACATATATAATGTTAAAAATGGTCCAAAATAATGCTAAATTATATATATTTTACTAGAAAAGCTGATGTTTTGAAACAGGTAGGGAAAATGCCCAATCCTCTGTAGAAGGGAGTCTGAAATCCAGGGGAAACCCTATAAATGACTTCTAAATAGGTTATGATTTACATTGTTTATAATTTAGGAGCAAAATCTCTTAATGTAAGTATTTTAGCTGTAATGTGATGATGGTTATGTGTTAGTAACTTATTATAAATGCTGCTGATGTAAAGCCCAATATGACAGCACATTTCATGACTGATTAAGTGTTCGCAACCTAATTAAAAACCTAATTAATTATTAGTCATATATCCTTCCTAATGCTGCTGTTATTGGAAAGTGTCACTTGTCCAATACATAAACAGGATTTTCCATTTGAAGAGTCAATGGAGCAAGCAGTAATTTACTTTTGACTGTTGTTAGTTGTTTTCTTACTTTAATTATATCACTGGAACATGCACCACATTGTGTCACAGTGTCTTCAGTATGTCACATGTATAAATACACGGCTGTAAAGGTTACCATTGAAGATCTGGACAAGGCCAACGACGATGATGAGGCCCAGAGCCATCAGCTTCCCCACGGTGAAGACGTCCTGGATCCTGGTGGCCATACGAACACTGGAGCAGTTCACCCAGGTCAGCAGCACTGAGCACCAAAGAACATTAACCCTTTAACCCCTGAGACATTATTTCAGGTAAATGTGCTGCTGTGAATTTGCATCTGTGCAAGTGTCATAAAAGCTGCGGTGAGTATGTGCTTGTGTTCCTTTTCTTCAGCGGTTTTGTTTTACTGTGTGTTTTCAGGTCAAAACAGGGTGGAATAACAGAAAAAAACAGAGAGGAATTGAAGTTTGACAGGTTTTTACTAAATAAAGCACTCAGAATGTACATCAATGAAAGATTTAGGACATTTACCATGAACTGTATACTGGAACACACTAAACAAGTATTTGAATTTTGGCCCTTTTTGGCACCTGGTTGAACTTCACAAAGCAGTTACATGGTCGAAACTTGGTAAAAACACAGTAAACAAGAAAAGCACCCAGAGAGCACAGACCGATGCCAAGACAGATCTGTGCCCCCCCCCCCAATCACCACCAAAATTTGATCATTTCTTCCTTGTGCCAGTATCAACATTTCCTGAAAATTTCATGAAAATCCATCCATAACTTTTTGAGTTATCCTGCTAACAAACAAACAAACACCCAAACAAACACACAGAGCAAAGCCTGGCGGAGGTAAATTAATAAAGGAAAATCACAACAACGCCATAAACAATGGTAAAAACAAACAAAAAAAAGCCTACTTTTATAGTGAGTTGGTCTCACTCAATGCTCAGTGTTTTGCCCCTCATTCCACAGGTGGTGGGGGGTGCACTGAGCATGCTCAAATGTCTATGGAAAGCACACAATCTATTGTATCAGCATGTTTTGAAATCTTTCTTATTGAGCAAACTGTTGAATTTCTATGAATATTTA
The DNA here is from genome assembly GCF_902148855.1 of Sphaeramia orbicularis. Taxonomy (NCBI): domain Eukaryota; kingdom Metazoa; phylum Chordata; class Actinopteri; order Kurtiformes; family Apogonidae; genus Sphaeramia; species Sphaeramia orbicularis. The sequence continues at coordinate 36,885,781 of NC_043962.1, read as the reverse complement.
AAATAAATCATACATTCAGAATGTTCGTCACAAACAAGTTAGGTTTTAAAGGCTTTAAAGAGTTGAGAGAGACAATCACAGTCAACAAAAGACATGACAAACTGTGAAGCTGAAACTGAAGCACTGTGGTTCTGTTTATCTTTCAAATGTTCATTGTGGTCGGTTTCAGATGCTGCAGCTGTTTCATAATTCATAGTTTGAGTTCTTGTTTGTTCAGTATTAATTGTCAGCCTTGTAAATCCAAGCTGGACTGGCTGTACATATCCTGACCAAGGAAAATAAAATTCTCACTTTGTGCAGTAATCTACACCTGGCTTTACTGCCTCTGTCCAAATAATATACATTATATAGACTAAATGTTGTCGTAACGTTTAATTGCAACAAAGTATAGCAAACTATTACGTGATCAAAAACAAATTAATTTTAGCAAAAAAAAAAAAAAGTCTCCATTTTGAATGTCTGGGGTCGCCAGAAATTTGTGATGTTAAAATGGGGTCACGAGCCAAAAAAGTTTGGGAACCACTAGATTAAAGGGTTAATCACCACAAAAATATTATCAATAAAAGTTGTATATATCAAATTAATAAATAGAAATAATTTGCTACTCAAAAGTAATACATATTGCACTCCACAAGTTCCATTTTCTTACGAATCATTTTGATTCTTTGTAGAATTAATACAGTTTTATCATATAGAGACGTTTTAGGTTTCAGCACCCCTTTTTTGCAGCAGATCGGGGAGGGTCTGGGTGAGTTTATTACAGAATAAATTGTTGGATGTTATTATCATCCATCACACGCCCACGTGGCTCCATCTTTTCATGGACTCGGACGCAGCAGCCGGTCGCCATGGGAGGCAGGAATGTGGGAAACTGGTGAATGAAGATGGGCGTGATTGTTTCAGCTCGTCCATCATTGTCACCAGCTTTACCCTGCTCTCTCTCAAGGTGGCCTCACTCTCCAAAACAAAGCGGAGCTGTCAGCCCAACGAAACAAACCACTTCCGTTGCGAAGGGCAAACAAAACGTGGCGAGGTACCCCCCTCCACAGCTTGGAGGAGGCTGGACAGAGCTCACGTTTCGGCATCCAGCATCAAAAACAAGCGTGAATGATGGCATCAGAGGCAAGGAATCACACGCTTAAGTCCCAAGGTTTCACCTCGTCTCCAGAACACTATTTTATTGGACAATGAGGCTGTGTGGATTAATGGGAGTGAGTGCAGGTACTCTCAGGCAAGACACCAAAGTAATTAGGCAGCCTGACAGGTCCACACTGGGTAATGAAATGTCCCCTCTGGGCTGTACTCCGAGGTCCTGTGTGAATGAAGTTTGCCTGGCCTGCCATGGCAGGTCTGGAGCGCCAGTCCTCAGGCTGCATTTCCTTTTTTTTGTGGAATACATCTTTAATGTGAATACCTAAATTTTTTAGAGGCAAAGATGCCTCTCCGGTCCTTTCAGATTACGTCAGAACCCCTGTAGGTGCATTTCATGTGTCACAGAGCAAACTGAGACAGAGACACAAACATATTCAGCAGTTTTCAGAAGCCAATACAAACTGACAGGAGGCCAGGAGTGTGGCCGGGAAAGGGCAACGAACGTACAAACACATCTTTTGCTTTGCACTGTTCTTATTCTGCAACACCCTCCTTCTGCAGTTCTGTCCAAATGAAAAGAATAAACATAAGAGACAGATGACCTGGTGCTATTTCATGCTGCTATGGAAGAACAAAGCTAAAATATTACAGTTATGGAAGCTGCCATGTTGTTTCTGCATCAAGCCACAGACTAGAGCAGTAGTGTCTCTACACTACGACGCAGTTGTGATTGACCAAACTTTCTCAAAATTTTTGTTCGATGACTAGATTTTCCACATTCTGTGAACAGAATTAATAGGTCAGAGGAAGGAAGAAGAAGGAGGAAGAGGAAGAAGAAAGAAGAAGAAGAAGAAGAAGGAGAGGAAGAAGATGAAGAAGAAGCAGCTCCATCTAGGAATAACTAGGAATAGTAGCAGTCGTCAGTAACTATTTTCAATATGTATGTTCTGTTTATAAAACAATCTCTAAGTTTCCTTTAGATTCACTTTAAGTCCTTATTGTTTTCAAACTAATTTGTTTGAGAATATAGAGAGTAAACTTCACAAACATGTGTCTTTTTGGGAGAAGTGGTGGATCACACATATTCATGACCAGCTTTTGTTTTCCAGAAACCAAACATTCCTCCTCATCCCGTCTCCTAGCCTGCTCGCCTCTTGCCTCCAGGGATGCCATGCATTTTTTACTACAGCTCTACAAAAGGTTTTAAAGAGCCTTCCGCCTGGAGTTACATAACAGAAATGTTACATGTGACCACTGCCTCTGTGATGCATATGCAGATAGAAAGAGTTTCTTGACTACTGACTGTCATCAGCCGCAAAAAGGACATGAGTGATGGCAGACATAGACCAGAGAGCATCCAACAACAGCAGCAGGATAACCGCAAGACAACATGTCATCCTTAATGAATGATGCAAACGCACTTTAGCTTAGTCAGCACTAAAGTAATGCAGTGAGCCAAGGCACATCAAGCCGAAACTGAGAAGAACGAATGTCATGATCTCCAGATTACTCGATGAATTTATCTCAAGAAAACAAATATTAAATCTGTAAGAACTGTTGTGTTACCTTGTTACCTCATTATGAGACTCATTTGAGCCATTTGAGTCATTTCTGCAGATACAAATGTCATAATACATAAAACAGGGGTGAGTTTCTTCTACAGTCTGCCATGTCACACCATATTTCTATTACAGTTTAGAACTGATTTTTATTTCTTCCACCAATTTTACGTGGGTCTTGTCCTATGGTGAAAAATGCTGGTTCTGTATTTGGAGAGAAACTGGACACACTGGGGACTGTGGTGGAGTGATGCACACTGAGGAAGGTGGAGGACATCTTGTAAAATCCAGATCATTCTCTATACCTCGTTTTGGCAAATCAGAGGAGCAGCTGCAGTGGGCATCTGACCTCATTAAAATGCACGACTGAGAGGTACAGAAGATCCTTCATGACAACTGCCATCAGAGACTACAACACCTCAGTCTCATGATTCAGGTTTTCTTTTATTTATTTTGGTTTTTAAGCTGATTCAGTTTCTTAAATTTACCTAAAATCCTCTGGGGATCAATAAAGTTCATCTGTATCTGTATGCAGTATTAAGGTGCATCGCTGTAATCTATTATGCTTATGTTCACACTCCAGGCAAAAATGGTGCATATTTTGACTCAGACCTGTTTTCCTTTTGTTTGTTTTTTTCTTTTTCATTATAGTGTGAATAGCACAAATCACATGGAATCTGATCTGGGCCATGTCCATATTTGGTCATTAATCAGATACAAATCTAATCTTTTTCAATGTCTCAGTCTCAACAATCAGGTCAGAATTTACGTAAGTTTAACATCACCTTAAATGGAGATTCATCACAATTCTACACTAGAGGGAGTCGCTCATGCTATAAAGTAGTTCACATGTAGTATATACAGGAATGCACCTGTAAAATGAATTCAAAACACCACTTCTGCTGCATGTAAGGTAAGGCTGTGAACGTACAATTTTTACTTGCAGAGACGTATTTTCACTGCGTGCATTATTACTTTTACTGAAGGGCATTATCTGAACACTTTTAACTGCACTCCTTTGTGTTTGGGTCTCACTCCACAACTGTGACCAGTTCACATTGGAAACTGATACAAACAAACAGATTAGATCAGAGACATATCAGAATTTAACACTAAGGCTAGCTAATAAATATCAAGATAACTCAAGATAATAAATATTAAATCTGTTATTATGGGGGTTTGTTTCCTTTTATTAGTTATGTTCATCAGAAAGTTAGATGACCTCTTGAAAACTGCAACAACTACGTAGTTGCAGTTCCTCTGTATTACGTCATCTGCCAGACCAGTCCTTGTCATTTAATCAGGTTATAGTGTTTGTAGTTGTTTGGGGACATCTTCTGCATCATCAAATAAATAAAGTACAGACTGACAGCCAGACAGGAAATACACTGCAGAGAAGATGACTTGAAACAATGGATACAAGCTTGAACCTGGGGCATAATGTTATGACCTTAAAACACGCAATGCACTCTGCTAGATGAGCAAGCAGTTCCATAGCTTCCATAGCTTCTAAAAGTAAACTTTGTTTTACTTAACTATGCTCTTCACTTGTCTGTCATCTTAATCTCCTCTGTGATTAAGATGTGGGATAAATCTGATCAACATATGGGACAAATGTGAGCCCTCATGAATAATAGGAAATGAATGTTGAGGATGTTACTTACAGAGACAAGTGGCAGACAACATCCGTGTTGCCATGTATGGAGGGACACAGTTTGGGAAAACAGGCTGCAGGACGTAACTGGAGAAAGTGAGGGCAATGACAGCCAGTGTGGTTGGGTACATGATGAGGACAGCACTCCACAACAGGAGGAACCTAGAGGACAGGGGCAGAGTATCCAGTTTATTTAGCCGGCCAAGCTGCCTGCTGGACTCCATCGAGGAGGTGGTGGACAGAAGGATGTTGGCTAAGCTGACATCCACCATGGCCAACCCCTCTCACCCCCTGCATCAAACTGTAGAGGCCCAGAGTAGCTCCTTCAGCACCAGCGATACCCCAGGTCAGTCCTCCCCACAGCCATTTAGACATGAATAGTTCCTAGCAACAGTAACCCCCACCACACATGTGCATGTCTGCATGTGCAATCACAATGTAAATAATAACATAGATAATATTTAATTCTAAATGTATATAAATATATGCATTCATTATTGTTTGGTCCAGTAGTAATACTGTTGCACTGTTGTTCTGACAGTTGTCTTTGCTCTGACTGTTTATTATTACATAATATTACTATTAATTTCTGAGAAAGTCACACTTGATATCTGGATCTGGATCCAAATCTAGGCCATCTCCTGGGATGAACAAAATATGGGATAGACCTACCTTGTGCAAGATCTTTAAGTTGAGGTGTGCTGTAGTGTTTAAGTTACAAGTGCAGATGGACAGAGAGACAAATGATCGTAATACCCTTTTAGGAGCAAGAGTAATAAAATATTAATAAATGAGAAACTGAAGGGGGAGAGTAAATAGCATAATTCTTCACAGGTAATTTATGGGGACCATTAAAAAATTCTTTTGACCTGTTTTACAGTCATTATTGTAGATATTTTACAGCATTGTCAAAATAATGAGCTAACCCTAACCCTTAAAGAAATAAAGAAATAAAGAAAAAAAGGAAAAAAATAATAATAATAATAATGAGCTATAAGACTGAGGTTGTCAATATGACAGTGGCCTTAACATGTAGGTGTGTAGGTCAGGATGGCTGAGTACACTAAGGTGCTACTTTAGGTTGCAGTTTTCCTGGGAGAAGTGGGTTCAAATCCCACTTCTGACAATATTTTCCTTAATTTCCAAAGATCCATCTAATCTAGGTTGAACATGGTACATAGAAACAGGTCCATTTGTATATGACTGTGCAGAATAAGGATGCAAAAAATGCAGCTTTGCCTTATAAATGTTAACAAAATCAAAATAAAAAAAAATAAAAAAAGTCAAAAAAACATACATGCTACACATAATTTCTTTGACCTTGAAAACATCCTCCCAGGAAGTAGATTCATGTTTCTGTCATCCATTGATTTGAAGTTAGTAGTGGTGGAGTGGATCTGATTTCAGTGCCAATACTATCAGTTCTAATATCGGACTGAGTATGAATGAGTCCTACATGAAAAAGGAATGCATGAACAGAACAGTAGAAATTAAATGAAAATATGCTTTCAGTTCTGTCAAAACTTGTTCAAAGTGAAATATATACTGTATATTTTTTCAAAACTGTCTTTAGTATCTGCCTGTTTCTTTCATTAGTTTTTAGGTCCCTCTCCTCTTTTGTTGCTCTTATCGCTCTAATGAGTTACTAATTTTACTATTTTTTATGTTTTTTATATTTTCTCTTTTCTACCCATTATCCCACTTTTATTGGGACTGGCTAACGGCCACTGACTTGTTTTCTTTTCTTTTTAATTACTGTTAATTATTAGTTAATTATTTCTACTGTAATTCTATTTTTGTTTGTATTCTTGCCTTTATGTCATGACACCCTTACAGAAGCAAGGGTAATATAAAAATTATGATTGAGAAACCGAAGGGGGAGAGTAAATAGCATAATTATTCATAGGTAATTTATGGGGAACATTAAAAAACTCTTTTGAACTGTTTTACAGTTATTAATGTTGGTATTTTACAGCACTTCCAAAATAGATGGCTATATTTATTTATTTAACCTTTATTTCACCAAGAAAACCTCACTGAGATTAAAAATCTCTTTTCCAAGAGTGTCCTGGCCAAGACGGGCAGCAGTACATTAAATAGTTACAGACACAAACTTTCATACATAAAACGAAAACAAGTTTTCAATACATAAAAACACATAGTGAAGTCAAACCTTCCAAAGTCAACTTTGCAAAAAGTTCTCATGAGATGAAGACAAAGTGCGTCAGGCAAAACATCTGCAGCCAGATGTCTCTCTCTCTAAGTCATACAACATCCTCTTAAAAGTTTCTAACGAAACCAGATCCTCAGATTTCAGGTCTTTTTGTAGTTCGTTCCAGGTGAATGGGGCCGCAAACCTGAAGGCCTTTTTTCCCTGTTCAGTTCTAACTTTAGGAACAGACAAAAAGAAAAGATCCTGAGAACGAAGATTATAAATGTCTGTGGTTCTCTGACTGATGTAGGTCAGAAGGTAGGATGGGAGCAGACCTAGAATAGACTGATAAATTAAAATACGCCAGTGACTAAGTCTGCAAACTGACAAAGATGACCATCCTACACAAGCATGAAGCTAATAATAAAATATTGAGCTTATGAAGTGTAAGTCAGAATGGCCAAGTGGTCTAAAGCGCTGTGTTCAGGTCACAGTCTCTCCTAGAGGTGTGGGTTCAAATCCCACTTCAGACAATATATTCATTAATTTCTGGGAGGGTTCTCAATTGTAGGAGGTTCTTTGGTTGAGATCATGTGGAAATGTTAGGAATAACAAATTGTGCTGTTTTCACACATTATATAGTCCTTGACAAACATTAACCCTGTGTTTTTCAACCTTTCAATTTGTGATGTTAAACTGGGGTCACGAGCCAAAAAAGGTTGGGAACCACTGAGTTAACCAGTAAAGTGCATTAGAGAGTCTTTACTCACCCCATAAGACCTCCAAATATCTCTGTAACATAAGAATAATCTCCCCCAGATTTGGGGATGGTGACGCCCAGTTCGGCATAGCAGAGGGAGCCCAGGGCAGCGATGCAGCCTCCCAGGACCCAGACCACCAACGCCAAACCAACCGAGCCCGAGTGCTCCAAGACGCCTTTAGGAGAAATAAAGATCCCAGAGCCGATGATGTTTCCTGCAGAGAGAAGAAAGAAAGTGAAGGTTTAAGGCAAGTCAGATTTAAGACCATGTAACGTGTGATTGTCTAATGCCACTTGGAGATGGATTTAAAAGTAAGTTCAAAGTGACAAAAACTAAGGAAAAAACTTGAGGGTGACTGTTACTTTAAGAGTAACATAGATTATCAGGACACATGGGTAATAATTTAACCATCAAAATATTAATATCCAACATTGTTTATCTTTTATAAAACCAGTGAAGTTTCTATTAAAGTTATTGTTAAGTTGGTTTTCCTATCCTGATCTTCATGATGTTAAATGTAAGAGGCATTTGTTCAGTTATTCTATAAAAAAGAAACCAATCCAATCAAGTTGAGATCTTAACCCATAAAAACCCAGTGTTACTTTGTGGCAGAATTTTTCTCTCTATTTAACCTTTTTTAAGTGATTTAACATCATTTATTAAAATATTGTCTTCTGTATTTTGTTTTTTGTTTTGTTTTTTTTCAATGTAAATCATGTATTTTCCTGTATTTAATTTATTGATCATGTAGATTTTCATTAAAGCTCAGATGAAAGTTCAGGGTTATTATATCAAAAACAGAAAAAAACTGAAGACAGAGTGACTTTTTCAGCAAGTATAACAACGAACTGATCACCAGCATTGATCAGCCATCCACTGTCATTGATCCAACTCCATGGGTTTTACTGGTGAATCAATGTTGTAGAAGATGACAGTGTTTCCATGTTCACTACAGAGCCTCTGAACGTCCAAATGGGTCATATCTGATGACCATGAAAAGATGACAAACTGTGTTTTACCCCAGTTATTTACATGTTGTGATAGGATTAGTGGATCAACAGGTATTAAATATTTTAGATCAGTAGATGGTTTTGGTTGACGGTGGATGTTTGGGTCTTTATGGGTTAATGCAGTAGTAACATGAATCCAAATACCAAACCAACTGAAAAACAATTGCAATGACTACTTTTACTTTTAGCACTTTTTACTATTTACAAAAGGTTCTGAGTTTGTAATAAGAGCATTTGTTACTTTTTTTTAAGAGTGGAAACTTTTATTAAATAATAAAAAAAATGTACTTAGGGGGTCAAATGAGTGGCCATTTTTGTCAAAAAAAAAGTTGTAAGAAATGCATAGAACTGTGTTGAAATAATGCTAATATATTTGTGCACAGACTACTGATATTATTTGACAGTGGAAGCTATATTTTCAGAAATATTGGATTTTGAATAGCTCATGTATGTGAAAACTTTTGCTGGTGGACGGACGTGACATTACCCATGATGATCTGGTCAGTACCAGTACTTTATTAGTAATAAACGTATATACTTACTATTGCTAATTCTCCTCTTATTCATAAATGTTAGTATCGTGGATCTAAAACAATAACAGCTGACACAAAAACACAAAATGTGGCAGTGGACGGATGTGACATGGCTGTTACAGATCCCATCATACTGATGCTCGGCAGCCATGTCACCGTTTCCACAAATGATCCCTGTGCAAAAACTAGGATCAGAATTATTTATGGTATAGTTTATCATCATACTAAAGAGTAAATAACAATATAGAATTGTTATTTCTTTATAAAAATGCTTATTATTAGAAAACTGTTGATTTAAAAAGTGACGTGTGACATTCTTAATGTATGTATTGGTGTAACATAAGCAGGATGGATCAGCACCATACTCCATATTGCAACCTGTAAAAATAAAACATGTGATATGTAGGATAGAATCTTGTAAGAAAAATTAGGGAATCTAAAAGAATAGAATATTTGTTTTTCAGGTAAATTCAGTTAAAATATAACTTGGCCATTTGTGACATGAAAATATAGCATTAATTGTGATGAAATTGGACATTTTGGGCCTGAAAACATAGTTCATATGACCATCAACATGTTGCAACAGAAAAGAAAACCTGTAAATTTGCATAACTTGCATTTACCAACACGAAGTTCCTTTGGGGATTCACTTATATTGATTTCTTATGCACAAAGACATAAATAAGACCTCTACGCAAATTTTAGCCGATATATATATATATATATATATATATATATATATATATATATATATATATATATATATATATATATATTTTAGTAACCTTTCTTTTCATATTTTACTCCTGCTGCATTTTCTCTTTTTAATCACTGTTGCTTTTTATCCCTGCTGCTCATTTTAAATTACGTCTGTATTTTGCACGCATGTACATGAATTTTTAATAACGTTATAGTAGTATTTTATAATTATTTATTAAACAACTTAGCACTTTATATTAGATTCTTGTCCCGAGCCAAATGCAACGAAATTTCATTCTGTATACACTTTGTGCATACCTGAATGACAATAAGATTTGTCTAAGTCTTTCTCTCCATTGCATGTGTACATATAGAATCCAGAACATGTCCAAACATCACACATGCTTTAAACATGTGACTTGTTTGTAAGAGTTTTCACATCCTTTAGAGCATCCCCAACTTTTCCACCAGTGACCCATTGAGACTCTTGAGCAACCCCAGTCACACCATTCACCACTTTTCCCCTCTGAGTTTATACAGAGGGCATTAAAACACAAAGAGCTCTATCACAGAGTGAGTTAGAGAAGGAGGTAAAGCCCATCACTCAGCCCGGGACAATCCCTCCTGCCCAGAGCTTCAGTATGCAGTGTAGAGTACCAGCAGATCCGACACATTCAGACGATAGCACTACCAGTAGCACGGCAGAAGGCAGCCAAGTGGCACAGACAGCCATTACATAACCAGACATAAATTATCCACTCCATGCTGCAGAGGTGGGAAGTGACCGACTCACCTCCCGCATCTGCTTTTATTCCTGCAGCTCCCGGAAAGTGACGAGGAGGATTAAAGACTCTGCTCCACAGTCTATGAAAAGCTCTGTTCACAACTTCTGATGCTGAGGCAGGTCCAGTGTGCTGAGCAGCCAGTCTGTTCTCTGTATTTTTTCTCTCTGAATGGAAAGGTGCTTCAGCATTCTGCACACAGGACTTTTCTCCTGTTCTGGACACGGATTTTTACAATAATGCCCCTACTGAGCAAAGATCTAGTCAGTCAAAACTCGAACAAAACACAGAGCAGGATACAGGGCCAGTGTTTGGGTCACTGTGTCATTCACTGTGGAAAATACTTCACATTTTCTGTTATCTTTATTATCTACTACACTATATTTCAGAGGAAAACATACTTTTTTTTTTTTTTTTTTTTTTTTTTTACAGCACATCAACCTGCACGTAACAAAAGATGCATTCAGATCAGATCCTTTACTTAAGTATAAGTACTCTAATATAGAGTGAAAATACTTCACTAAAAGGAAGTTCTGCATTCAGCACCTTACCTAAGCAAAAGCAGACACATATTATCAACAAAATCCACTTGGTATGAAGAGTAAAAGTAGTCACTATGTAGTAACATGATCCCTGTTAGTGATTTACTGTTCTATATGATGTTTTTACCTCCACCAAGGAACCGTGGAGGTTATGTTTTCATTGGGGTTTGTTTGTTTGTCTGTTAGCAAGATAACTCAAAAAGTTATGTACAGATTTGGATGAAATTTTCAGGAAATGTTGATACTGGCACAAGGAACAAATGATAAAATTTTGGTGGTGATCGGGGGGGGGGGGGGGGGGGGGGGGGGGGGGCACTGATGTGCCTTAGCAGAGGTCTGTGCTCTTCGAGTGCTTTTCTAGTTTATGTATATTTCTGCTGACTAATGCATATCTTGTATTTTATTGATGCTGATGTATAAGGTTCAGCTTATTTTGACTCTTTTAACCCTTTAACAACTGCAATCGCTCCAGCGTTGCATTTGTACTTTATACCATTCAAATTATTGTAACTCCTGAACCATTTGTGCTATCCACAAAATTCAAACACTATCAGAGAGCTGAGATCCTGAAGTTTCCGACACTATATAACATTTTACGGGACTCTATTACAAGTAGAAAAGAACTTTTTCATAGTCTTCCACACAGGCTTAAAAACGCCTGGAAATAACAAAATATATGAAGCCATAATAAGGATACTGAATGTTCAACACCAAAAAGTATGTGTGAGCAGATGTAAAATATTTGAAAGTTTATTTCTGCACTTTCAAAAAGTTTTGTTATGGACATTTACAATTGTTTCTGATAATAAATATGCTAAAAACGTCAAGTCTGGTTTTTTTTTCTTTTTTACTAAAACACACTGTTTTAAGCATTTATTATTTATATTAATGATAATTAATGGACAGATATTGAAAGTTAAGTTCTTCCTGAAAACAAAGGTGCAAAAGAATTGTCAAAAATGACATTTTCTGACACTTTTATTGCGAAGAAACGATGACGACACCTAGACAGCCTTTTATAATGTCAGTCTTAAAAGGATTAAAACTACTCTGTACTGCTATGTAGTTTTATCTGATATAATGCATCTAATTCATAAAGTGCTCTGGTTAGCTTGGATTGGAAATTTACTCTATGACTTAAATAAAATTTCCTGCCATTTATCTATAGGTCATTACACAGTTTTTGGAGTGGATGTTTTATAAGATCATCATATGTTTGCAGGTGCTGTTCTGTGGGAACTAGCAAACTTTTCATCAGCAACCAAACCTGCTTTTAGATTTGTGATGGTGCATTTTTCAGCTAATGCATGAGGGATTAAAACATTTTATTTATCTAAAGAAGCCAGGAATTTGTAGTTCAATATTTCCATTTTATGCAAGTGTTTTCAAAGATTCATACTTGGGCTTGTTGGAGAATCAGCGTTCCGTTTCTATGCTCCGTATATCTGGAACAAACTACCAGAAAATATCAAGTCTGCTGAGAGTCTGAGTTCTTTTAAGTCAAGGTTAAAGACTCGACTGCCTTTGACGAAAAGGCTTTTTACTTTTTAAATTTGATATTCTTTCTCGAAACTCTGCACTGCAACTCTTCTTTAATATGTGTGTGTTATGTGTTGTTTTCTTACTTGCTGTTTTTAATCACCTTTTTACATGTTTCTTTTATAATGTTTTAAATGTGTTTTTTTCCCTTGTCATTGTATTTCAATGTCCTGTGTGAAGCACCTTGAATTGCCTTGTTGCTGAAATGTGCTATATAAATAAACTTGCCTTGCCTTGTTGTGTCGTTATCGGATAGAGTAGGGTAAGTCAGTAGAGACAGGGAATGCAGGGAGAGAGTAAATGGGAATAATCAGAGCCCAAATAACTAAAATCAAACCAGGACATGTGGTCCACCAGCTGAGCCTCTGGGACACCCACCATTACAATGTATTTTCATGACTTTGAGGGGAATCGTTGATTATTTTTACAACATCAAGATTTCAATTTAACCCAAAAACACCCAAACAGCCAATTACTTAAGTAAGGTTATAGATATAGAGGTATAGAGAAAACATCATTTGGGAACTGACATAAAAGTAGCACTGGGTCTTTATGGGTTTAATGGGTGGGTCATTCTGGTGTATATTAAGTTAACGCACACCAGAATGGCCAAAACCAGCCAAAACTCCTAAAAGTGGTACCATTTGAGGATCGATAGTCAAAGGCATTTGCTCAGTGGCATCTGACTGCTTTTTAATCTATGGAAGGGCATACTTAGTTTTTCAAGCATCACTTCTCAATTTTGGCTTACTTTTCGTTAAATAAATAAAACTGGGAAAACTGTAGAGCTGCAACCAATTAATCGACTACGTGCTTGAAGTCAATGCAGAAAGTCCCGATTCGATTAACTGACTCAAATTGATTGAAGGGAGATATTGCATTGCAGTTTTCCTGAATTGAAGCTTCTTTGTGCGTCACAATAAGCGTCCGTGTGAAACACAACAGTGGAACCAATGTTTAACAGCAGAGAAATGAAGGAAACAAAGCTTTGATTCAGGAGAATTGTGGTTGAATGATTTTTTTTTTTTTATCACTTTGAGTTGATTAATCGGTTGCAGCTCTAGAAAACTGTTGTGTGTTGTTTTACATTTGAACGTGGATTTAAATAATTTTAGAATCTGGTAAGGACCAGATCATTTTCTAATACACAACACCAGTGTTCAAAGCAGAAAAGGTGTACATTCTTTTCTCTCATGACAGTCTATATAGTCTCTAAGATATGGATTCTCGCAAGCTATTCTCAAAACACTGCAATAATATCTGTTCAAAATCATGAAAAAATCCAGTGATTTTAGCCAAATAACAACTAAAAGCCATCACGCCACAGCTAGGGTTTCAGAAAACTCAGCTCTAAACTAAAGGAAAACTTAAATTGCGGTTGTTACCAATCTACATTTTATAAGAAATGAGAAAAACTGAAAGATGACAGATCTGTACAAATCAGTGTCATTTGTTCTTTTGGCCATGTTATTATTATTATCATAATAATAATAATAATAATAATGATAATAATAATAATAATAATAATAATAATAATAATTATTATTATTATTATTATTATTATTACCACTTTTATTTAACCAGGAAAAAAGCTCATTAACATTAAAAATCTCTTTTTCAAGAATGTCCAAGACAGCAGCAGCAGAAGTTATACAAAATAGAAATCACAGCCATACATCCACACTAATATACCTAAAACACAACAAAAGTCAGTTCTAAAACCATACATAAAACACTAAAATAAGTACATATTAAACACCATCATTATTTTAAAAGATACTGAAAGTATAACAACAATGTTCTTTGAAAGCATCTCAAAGCAGAACCCAATTCAATCAATTAGAAAAACATCTACATCCAGATTAATCCTTTTCCCATTCATTTAAAGTGACTTTGAAGGTATTTCAAGAGACCAGTTCCTTCAGTTTAATCTCCTTCTGTAAGTTGTTCCAGGCAGTGGGAGCAGAATATTTAAAGGCTTTCTTTCCCAGGTTTGTTCTGACTTTTGGAGCTCATACGGATAACAGATCCTGGGACATATCACCAAAGTCACAAAACAGTCCAGTCTGTCAGTTTTCTCCTCTGTGTCAATGGAATGAGCATGCAGAGAAGCAGTGTGACTATATATTAGACCTGTGGGAGTTAGACTGACAGTACCTAAGAGTGTGACTATATGATAGACCTATGTGAGATAGACTGACAGTACCTAAGAGTGTGACTTTATGATAGACCTGTGGGAGTTAGACTGACAGTACCTAAGAGTGTGGGGCCACATTTTTTAAGGGCCCCATAAAGCCTTGGACCAGTCCTACCTCCTGTTTCCTCCACCACTGATATTAACACCAATACTCCTGATAATGTGTTCCCAGTGCATGCAGCCTGACTCCCTGCAGGCCTCTCCCTCCATCAGGCTTGGATGCTCATATTTACGCTGCTTAGGTGTGTTTAAGGTCCCCGCTGTTCTTTCTGCTCCACCACACAATGTCATTCTGCTTGACCAGCTTCTACACTTAATATACTTTAGCCACGTAAGCACTACAACTCAGTTTGATCTGAACCCACATGCAAACAAACATGGAGTCCCCTCATTTTCTAAACTGGGGGTCCCTTGTATTTGCTTTTCTGTGGTTTAATCTGATTTCTTAATACTCTGAGGGGCGTTCAGGTACTCCCATTTGAACACTTAGTCTAATTGTGATGTATGCGTCCTGTTGGAGTCTGTCTGAAAAGTCAAACAACACACAGAGGCTTTGAAAAAGTTCTGCAGTGATAAAGGCAGAACTGATCCTAAGTGGCAGCTCTCTTGTTTTCCTGCCTCACCTATGATGATGGTGCAGGCACTCAGCAGTCCGATCTCCTTCTTCAGAGTCACCCTGTCGGGGATTTTCTTCTTCTTCATCTTTCCGTCCGGCCGGGAGCAGATGCTGTTGCTGCCGTTCTGTCCATCCATGTCCTCCGCCTTCCCGGGTCCGGTCCGGTCCGTCCAGTCCACTGAGTCCTCCGAGTCCCAGTACTCCCAGAGCTCCTGTCCTCTCCTCACTCCGTATTCATGCAGACTGAATGGGCTGCGCTTGCGCAACAACCTGCCGCTGTCCAGGGTAGAATGTTAAATACCCAGGGCTCACCATGAGGCGTTCAAGGACACCGGGAGGAACCGTGTGGCTGCTCTTACCTTTTCCAGGGATTTGTTTCGTATAATTTCAGTTATTCTGTTGAAAATCAAAATAAATATTCAACTGTAAAATGCAGTTTTGTTAAGAATAAAGAGTTAAAGCTGTAAGCCCGAGTTGAGGATTGGTAGTTGGATAACTACAAGTCATTCCTTGTATTAATGTAAAAGTACTAATACCACACGGCAAAATTTCTCGAAAGTGCAAAACCTTTCCATTAACATCTCTGTGTTAGCCATGGTAAACAAAAACAGGTGACTTCATAAGAGTCCAACCTACATTTATTTTTATTATTATACTCTTCAAATGAATGTTTCTATCCTTCCAAACTATTCCTACAAAGATATAAAAAAAGATATCAGTGTAGATTGCTCATTTTGTAATCAGCCAGAAGAAAATGTATATCATCTGTTTTGGTCCTGTCCCTTTTCAAATATTTTCTGGCAAGATGTCTGTTTTTTTTATTTGTCAAAATATAATTTCTTATTTTTCTTTTACTTATTCAAAAATATTGATTGGTATATGCTCATATCCTGCTAACAAATCGGATCAATATTACATAATCAATTTAATTATATTTTTGGCGAAATACCACATTCATAAATGTAAATTATAAAATCTCAAACCTTTTTTAATTTTTAAAATTGAGCTTACCCAGTATATTTCAAACATTCAATACTCTAAAAATAGAAAAACTATCAAAACCACTGATTTATGCAACAGATTTGAACTTTGTGTAATTTGATATATTTTCTTTTTTTGTTGTTGTTGTTTGTTTGCATGGTTTGTCCCCTGGCTATGTTCTGTTCTGTTCATGTCTTATTAGTATGTTAATATTGCATTGTACTTGTCATGTCATTATTGTACTTTATACAAGATTAAATAAATAAATAAATAAATATGTTGGGGGAAAAAAAAAAATTATACTAAGAAAAATAAGAACTCCTGAATGAAGCATTATTTTGTCACATTTTACAATATGTAGCCCCAAATTCTATTGCTGAGATTAATACATAAAACAGAGACATGACAATCTGACCAAGATATTATTTTAACATTTTTTTTTATTAACCAAATTTTACTTATAGTCACATTTATACAAATAACAGTAATTGCCTTCTTGATGAAAAGGAACCTCATCCATATAAAATAAATAAGACCTTAAATTGAGCATCTTCAGTTATCAGCTGTAGTAGGTTTGTGGAAAAAGCTGTGGATTTGCTGCGCAGCAGCCTGACCCACGATGGACTCCAGCTCAGCAGGGGCAGCATTGCAGAGTTGGTGGATGCTAGAGAAATGCTGCAGTAGGGCCAGAGCTTTGACCCTGCCCACTCCAGGGACCTGCTGGACCAGAGCCAAGACCAGCGGGTCTAAGAGGCGAGATGAACTCCTCCTCTTGAAGGGGTTTTCTCTGCTCTCTCCATGAACCTGCAGATGACCAGAGCAAGTTATATTCACACCCGACATCAGACTCTACTGCTACAAGACTGTGGAGTTGGATATTTCAATGTTCATTGTGACCAAAGAAATTAAATCAAATTTTCCTTGATTTGATTGATTTCATTTACTAAATTCACCTTTACTCGTGATCCTTCAGTCAAACTCAGACTTAAGTGCTTCAGATTAAATCAGTACAAATTAGATTTAATTAAAACTCAGGTCTAAGTCAGAAAATCAAATGACTATTCTCATAAAGCCTTCTGCACTGTATCCATTACTTACTATTTGAGTGATAAGTTGTGAAGCCTCAGTCTGTCCACTGACTGGCAAAAGTGTCAAGCCCAGGTCAAACAACACAAATTTCTGCACAGCTGAGAAGTACTGCTCACTGAGCCTGGTATTCTCCACCAGCACCAACTCCTGGAAACTACTGCCAGCCTTCAAAAACCAGTGGCAGACAGTTATTTTCACATACAGCCCTCCTCCCAAAAAAACCCACATAATTTATTAAACTCACATTTCTGTAGCGAACCAGTTTCCTTTTGTAGCTGTTTCCTGCTATAATGTCACACTCAGATATATAAAGGATGCAGCTTTTATTGGGAAGATGAAAATCAGACACACCAAGCTCATTTTCAAAGATGATTTTTACACCTCCACCTAAGAGGAAATAAAAATCTATGAATGACAGCTTTATTAATTTGTACACTTTTCATACATTTATTTAACATATGATGAAGTAGCCTAAATATTTGCTGTTGTGCTGTTGCTCTTTTAGTATTTTCTTTTGCTTTGTATGTGCTTGTGATAAATAATACTGAAGGGTTAAACTATATGTGCTATTATTTATGTATTTATTTAGTTATTAGTTTTTTTTTTCTTCGCCTTGATGGCCATATGGAGGTTTTCTCATCCTTGATTGCCATGCCAAAATAAGTGATGAGAATCCTTTAAATAGCTTTAACTCTCTAGACTTCTGATTAGCTTCCTGTTTCTGTCAGCAGTGATTAGAGTAATATTATATATTGCATTCATACTTTTTATTGTTTTTATTGTTTTTAATTGCAAGTTTTGTGGTTTTATTGTCATATGTTTTTATGGTTTATCAGAGAAATAATGGTGCACCAGCATTATTTCCCTGATTATACTGTTTTCCTTTGTGTACTAGCCTGTTGGTTGCAGCATACACTATGCCCAAGAAAAAATATGTATCATACTCCACCATGTATGATATATGGCATTTATGGCAAAAACAATACAATAAACAGATAAATAAAACAAACACAGTATGATATACACTTTTAAATGATTCAATTCATACATTGCACCTAAACGTTTTGGTGCCTGTGCTTCATGAAGTACTACATCCAGAAATCTTATTAAACAATGCTTTAATAGTCAAAAGAGTTAAGTGTTGATAAATGTTATAAACTAAAGACACTTGTCTGATGCATTACTTGTCCATCCTCCTCTTAAAATAATCGCAGTATACTAGGATGCATTTAATCCTATAAAAGGTCAATGCTAGAACAATCATTTTTGTTTTAATATGAATAAACCAGCTTAGCTATGATGACAAAACTCCGAGTTAAAGCTTATAGCAATTTAAAAAAAGATACATCATTAATGCTTACAAACGCTTCATGTAAAAGGCAGACTCTGACCTGTTAAAAATATATGTTATTTACCCTTTAAATGTTGAATAAGAGACGTGTTTCTCCACTTCTCACTGGCAATAACATGTCCATAAGGAGGAACGGCGTTTATCAGAACAGGCGCTTTACTCTCCATAAAGGAAATGTTTCACCGTCTAGATAGGATTAAAACGATGTAAAAACCGCTGCTTTCATTATAATGGAAACAATTAAAAATAGCTGAATGTATATCTACACCAGGGTCTTATGTCTAACTTGTCTGTTTTGTTTTGCCTCCAAGATATCCGAATCTTTTCCTCTTCTGATGATGAGTACGACGTTTCCATGTCGCCCCCTAGAGGACGGGAGGGGAAATGTATTTTATATTTTATGAATTTAATAGAAAAAAAATATTTAGTATCCAAATACTCATAATAAGTGTCATTAATTTATATTTTATCACCCATGTTGTTTGATAAATGCAGCTTATTTTACAATTATACAAATCATTTATCCAAAAACACTATGTACAATTGGCCTTTACAGAAATTATGTTTCTAGTTTTTTTTTTTTTTCATAATTGTACTACAGAAACAGTTACAAGTTTATGGTTTGAATTCATTTATGGCCAAATATTTGGAAATAATTTTAAACATATTTTAAATGTCATGTGCTGCTAAAGTGAGTTCACAGAAAAGAGATGCTATATTGAATCATGGAAAAGTAGCGTGTTTTGGGTTTTTTGTTTTGTTTTTTTGTCATCTCAATATATAATGAATATAATAATTAATTTACATAAACCCCCAGTGGCATGCTCTGAGTGCATTAAACATAAACACAGAAAAAAACCCGGGCTTGTCTTTTAATTCTTATTTTATATGACTGATATCCGGCTGATGTTTTTAGATGCACATGGTCTGAAAAGAAAACTAATGTTCTCAAATTCAATATGAAATAAAACTGGACTTATAAAAAATGAACATATGAACTGTAAACTATAAAACTGCATTCCTCATGTGTGTGTAGTTGTTTTGGTATTTTGTTTATTGTTAATAATAATAATAATAATAATAATAATAATAACAATAATAATAACTAGAAAAGCACTGGGAGAGCGTGCCCCCCCCATCAGCACCAAAATTTAATCATTTGTACCTTGTGCCAGTATCAACATTTCCTGAAAATTGCATCAAAATCCTTCCGTAACGTTTTGAGTTATCTTGCTAACAAACTAACAAACTCCAATGAAAACATAACCTCCTTGGTGGAAGTAATAGAGGGTATGCATGTGACGTCACCGCTAGCGAAAGTCACTGCGGTTATGCCCCCTGAGTGGCAGAAAGACGGAGATGAGTAGCGGCTTTGGCTTGAATACTGCGAAAACTTTAGAACAATCTAAAAAATGGGGATGAGCTGTTGTGCCATTGATTGCACAAATAGGTTTAAAAAGCACTCGGAGCTATCCTTTTAGTGGCGACCTAAAGCCAAAGACAGAAGAAGCAGATGGATCGCTGCAATTCGTAGAAAAAACTGGAATCCAGGCAACGAAACCTGGATTTGTGGTTGTCATTTCATGTCAGGTAACATTAATTTATGCTGTATTCTTGTGTAAAATCATACCTTAAATTACATATCGTTTTGGCTAACATTACTTCTTAGTAAAGCTCTTAATGTTAGCATCTGTCATTTAGTTCTATATTTCATAACTGAAATGTTTTTGCCTTCAATTGTGTGATTCTGAACCTTGTGCTCTACATGATTTGTAAACTAGCTTAAACTGAGGCTAACCTAGTTTTCCAAATGAGGGGGTACTCTGGCACAAAGCTGTTGTAGCTGTGTTGTATCAAGTATTTGATGTTAACTCTACTTACATCTCCACAGTACCAGTAGATCATCCACTCACTTGGGTCAATACTAAGGGTTCAACTCCAGTAAATCAGTAGTGAACTGTGAGCACTACTGCTGGGCCTTTACCTCGGCAATCACCGCCAAGAAAATACGTCTGCACTGACAGAAAACCTCAAAAACAATAGTATGTTGAATTGAAAGCACTCACCAGCTGTAATACTCTAATTAACGACGACGAGGATGTCAACAACTCTTTGGCTTTTGTATGCTTTCAGCCTTTGCAGTGGGTATTTTCCCGGCGATGAAATCAGTTACATATAAATGTCAGGACAGGTGATTTCCGGCCACATATTAATGTTCGTAGACCACTTGTTGTTTGGTAGCTTGTATGGATCCATGTCGAGTCCAATTGTCTTTAGTTTCATGTTATATTCCACATTTTTCCCAGTCTCGCTGTAATTACTGCTATGCTCCGCCATGTTGAGCCGGTTTGTTTTTGCCACTCAGTCTGATTTAGACGGGCGTGGCCCAGGGGGGAAGTGACGTATGTACATTCCCTCTGTCATCACAGCCGCCATCTTAGAGTGAAAAAAACGCAGGGGCGCCATTTTGAGCATTCTAACAGTGCCAGTCACAGGTTTGGAAGCAGGTTATTTTAATATTTAACGCTGCCTAATATAACAGAATCTATTATTAAGGAACAGAAACCTGTACTTGTTAGCAGTGAACGGTTGTTGTATAAACTACCCGATTTAGTCTTTCTGTGTTTCTTCTCTCTACTAACTTATATACCTTTCCCTTTAGGATGGGTCCTGTTAATGCTAGCTAATATAGCGACTGGCTAGCGAGCAGAATCCGTCTTGGCTGATATTTTTCACCGGTACCTTTGGATATAATTTGCTTTCCTTCTTGTGTGGTATCGCAGTTGTTAAGCAACTCAGAGGATGTTCAAAATATCCATTTTGAAGGTATGTTCAGTAGGTTTGTCGAAGTTTTCGTACGCCAACCTTTTGCACATGGTCATCGTTAGCTTTAAACATGTTAGTTAGCTATCGGTCTGACTCAGTTATTCGTAACTCGTGCGTTTTGGCCTTGTAGGCGGAGAACCCATTCAGCATCTGGGGCCAAGTAGTTGGTGGTCCAGGAGAGGACATACAGACAGAGCAGTATGACGATTTGGTGAACCAGATGAACCTGTACTACCGCAATATTACCCGGAATCCGCAGCTGCTGAAGCCTGCCTCATTGGGGAAAGGACAGGTAAGGAAACACCATGAACCCTCAATGCATTTTACACCTAATGTGTATCGTAGGTGGGCTGGGTGTGGGTATTGGACGTGTTTTTCTTCTTTTGTGTCATCCCAGATGTGTGTGGTGTTCTGGTGGGTGAATAAGTCGTGGTGTCGGGCAATGATAGAGTCGGTCACGGATGACTCGGTGTTCTGTCAGTGCCTCCTGGTTGACCATGGAGAAACTCTCGTCGTCCCCTCTGACCAGTAAGACCTTGACACTTGTGTTTGACTTTGGCAATAACAGATAACTAAAAAAAAATCTTCAAATGTTATACATACAAACGTTTGCTTACAAGTCATGAAATAGTAATAAATCACATTTGTGAGGTCATAATTGCTACATTTGATATATTTTAGTCCATTCATTGCATAATTTATCTTTCTTAAAGTGGGTCAAGGTTGTTTTTTTTGCATTAAAGTCCAATTTTCTAATATTTCATAGTTTTCAACCTTGCACCGAACTGTTATTTTACTTAATACATGCACTTATTTATTTATTTATTTAGAACATGCTAAGAAACAAAATAAAACAAAACAAAGCAATAGAAGACAAAAACAAAATAACATTTAACTGAACAGAATCTATCTTCAAGTACATGCAAGTCTGAATGTTTCATGCTGGAAAAGGAGTAGGATGAAGTATAAACTTATTTAATCCTACCCCTCAAGTGCTTTTACGCCTTTATCACTAACTAAATACAAGAATCAAACAATACATTTTTTCTTAATTTTAGCATTCAGCCACAACTAATACATAATGCAGTAATTGAATCATACCCAAAAATGTGATCATGGCACTTACCTGTATATATTCCAATAGCAATATTCCCGCTTAAAACCTATTTCTGTAAGGCATCACATACATTACAGTACCTAGATTTATTCACATATACAAAGTTGCCCTTTCTGAATGTTACTACCCATTGCACCTTACCTCGGAGAAAATAATGTAATGATGTTATATATTATATGTGTCAAATATGATATATATATATGTGTGTGTGTGTATATATATATACATATATATATATATATATATATATATATATATATATAGTGTTATAATTATTAATTGTGTGTCTGGGCTTTGTGATTTTTATCCTCTCTTGTTTGTATTCAGGATTCGAGTGGTGATGGAGAACTTTCTCCAGCTGCCTTTCAAGATGAAGAGGTTTTACCTGTCAGGAATCAAACCAACAACCCTCCAGGTGTCTGTCCATGAGGAAAAGGCAAAGCTGATGTAAGATGAAGTCATTCTTCACCCTTGAAATGTTAAGAGAAGAGAATAACCATTCAGTTTTGTACATATACAGTGTATCTCACAGAGTCGTACCGTATCTATGGTGTGCATGAGTGGGGGTAGTTGATATTATGACTGAAATTGTAAGGTATTTGTGAGGGTATGTCACTTCTGGCCAGCAATGCTGCTCCCCATAGGTTCTGCCCCACTTGTAACTTGCGCAATAAAAAGGTTCAGTGTGGTGCATTTATGGCACTTTTTTTTTTTTTTTTACTGAATTTGCGCATCTCTTGCTTATAAGTAATTCACAAAGTACAGTTAGTGTCATAAGCATGACCCGTACAGGTACACTTTAAGGTTAGGCAAGACTCTGGTCACAGTTCTTGTGGGTAATAATAAGACTGAGTTGGAGCAAAATAGAGTAATGGGAAACACTGCATATCTACAGAGCTTGATTTGTGGAAATTAAAAATAAACTAGTTAGCTAGCTACAGGTACAGATGTGTCAGGTCAAGCGATGACATGGTTACATGTTTCATGTTCAGTGGGCTCTAACTTTGTACATATATAACCTATATCAGTGTGTGTTATATATTTCAGTAGGTATTTGCAAGTACTTAAATGTAGTGAGGATGATGATTGCATAAAAAAACATTTTTGACCAAAAATATTTTAAAATGTGCTTGGTAACACGTTTCATCAAAATGTCACTGATTTTGACAAGGTTTACGCCAACGTGCTTAACATGTGGTTCCCGCTGGAAATTCACTTAAATTTGCCAATGATTTGTTAAATAACATTAAGTTACGCTGATGTCAAAATTTAAGAAAATATATTGGAAACTTTTGGACTTATCTACATAGAACACAGTTTTCAATGGGCATAGTGACACAGTTTCAATTCTTGATCTTATGATGATGTAAGGACCAATGTGTCTGGAAAAGAAGTCAGATATTTTTAATACAAGCATTTGTTTTAGATCACAATAATAAGCCAACAAATGAGTGCATACAGAATAGGTTAAGAGAAACTTAGATTTTTCTCAGATGTGGATGTTCCCTTGACTTGACCCAGATATAGGTGTTTTTGCCAAAATTGGGGCAAAACGACCTCACTCAAATCTCAGAAGCATCACTTACCTCTTTTTTTCTATTTGACCAATTTCAGATTCTCTGCCATGATTTTGTGTATTCATGTTTTATTTTTTTCTTCTGTAGTCCATCCAGTCACTGGGACAGTTCTGCTATACTCTACATACACCGTCTGGTACAAGGTGAGCAACATGATCTGAAGAAACCTTTGATGTTCTGTCGGTTCCTTAGACTTAGAAAAGTGGCTACTTTTTGCATCAGTAAATGTTAGGAATCATACAAATCATATATTTCATAAGTCTTTTCAAATGTCAGAGTACAGCAGTCAACGTGTCAATGATTACGCGTCTGACCCCCTTGGTATGTAATTGTTACTTAAGCAAAACAAAAAATAAAGCATTAAAATCAGATTTGGCCAAACCTGTAGAAACAAAAATGCTGTCCTTAGCAATGAAAACGATGTTCAGTTTTCAGATTTTAACCATCAAATGAAAAGATGATTTGGTGATGTTTGATTTGTTTAATTTAATTCTTTTGCTTTTCCTTTTCTTCCATCAAAGCTTCGACTCAGGCAGAGGCAATGTTGGATGCATCTGAGGCAGAGTCCACAGCTATTTATCTCTACCTAACAGTTAGCAACATCAAGGTGATTTTTATTTTACCTCTTATTGTTGGACAGAGGAAGTTATAATCATTCAGATCTCATTTGGAAAAGTAACTATGTTGATGGCACAAAATGTCTTCTACAGGGCTTATTGCCACACCAGAAGCATTTCAGAAGTAGTGTGTCTGTCCTGATTTTGTTATTTTTGCTACATATTTGTGCTTCTCCCAAAGATAAATTAGGTCATGTAACTAAGTGGTGTCTGTGTTTTTTTCTGTCACGTTGTGGTTCACAGACAAAATGAGTACAGTTAATGAGAGTTTGGAACAACATGGGTCAAAAATATTTGCGATTGCGTTTAAGTTATTAAAAATGTATTCATCCACATAATAATTTTTTGTTAGTATTTCAACCTATTAATGTTTATGTAGTGATGTGTATATTATTGGGAGCCTGCACAGTGTGTTTCATTTTAAAAATTGCCCAGTTCTTCTGTGCTGTTAATGTACAGTGGTACCTTGACTTAAAAGTTTAATTCATTCCGTGGCCAAGCTCGTAATTCAATTTGCTCGTATAAAAAAATCAATTTTCCCCTTTGAAATTAATTGGAGTGTCAATTGATCTGTTCCAGCCCCCAAAAACCATCCCAGTTTCACACCTAACTTATAGATAACTTATGCCAATGAAACCTCAGCGTGTTGTCTGTGTTGTAGCTAATAAAATGAAAAATGTTGGAGGACAGCTTGTAGTTATTCTGAATGGCAGATCCTCCATGTCTCTGGTCACCACAGCGTCTTGAGGAATACCGACCGGTTCTTCTCTAAACCCCATTTTTATATAGTCCACTGGTCCCTGTGGCTTTGGAAAATTAATGAGTATTTCATTGAAATTTATTTTATTTTAGTTTGTTAGTTTTTTTAATCTAATTCTAAACTTGAAGGTTATGGTGATGGTAGGGCATCTCAGTGGTGCAGTGGTTAGTACTTTTGCCTCACAGCAAGAAGGTCCTGTGTTCAGTTCCAACCAGGGACCTTTCTGTGAGGAGTTTGCATGTTCTCGCTGTGTCTGCGTGGGTTCTCTCCGGGTACTCCGTCTTCCTCCCACCATCCAAAGTCATGCACTGATAGGTTAAGTGGTCAACATAAAATTGTCCATAGGTGTGAATGTGAGAGTAATTGGTTGTTCATCTCTGTATGTCAGCCCTTCGATGAACTGCCGATTCGTCCAGGGTGTACCCTGCCTTCGGCCATAGGTAGCTGGGATAGGCCCCAGCACTCCCCACAACCCTAATGAGGATAAAGTGGGTTCAGAAGATGAATGAATGATGATGATATTAGTTATTACAAGTATTATTTCCTGCTGCATAGCCAAGTCCAGTCGCTGTCCAGAGGGGAGGTGCTGAAACACTTTGCTCTTTGTCTGTAAGAGGTGAAAAGAGGTCGGACCCATGGTTAGAAATAAGAAATTTGACAAAATAACAGCACAAAAAGTACAAAATATGAGCACAACAGAGATGCTTCCATGGTGAGGTAACCACATGCAACTTGCAACTTAAAGCAAAAATCAACTGAACACTGGCTCATAACTCTGAAAATTCAGAAGTTGAGCAACTCATAAGTCAAGGTACCACTGTATTTGATTCTGTATTTGTGTTGCCTGAAACAATATCCATCAATATAGAATCAGTGCGTATTTTTAACAAAGTTGCACTAAGTTTGATGTGTTTGTAATGTTGCCATCACTAGTGGAAATCATGGGTTAGAGACACAGTAGGACAAGAAAAGCTTTCTCCTTTGATGCAAACAG
The DNA here is from genome assembly GCF_902148855.1 of Sphaeramia orbicularis. Taxonomy (NCBI): domain Eukaryota; kingdom Metazoa; phylum Chordata; class Actinopteri; order Kurtiformes; family Apogonidae; genus Sphaeramia; species Sphaeramia orbicularis. The sequence continues at coordinate 36,859,333 of NC_043962.1, read as the reverse complement.
TGAAACCTTACTTGACAGATTAGCATCAGCTCTTTTTATGATTTTTCTTTGTGCTTTTTATTGTTGAAGCTTTTATAATTGTTATTGAAAGTGATGGCTGTGATTCTGTTCATTTCCAGATCTGTGTGAATGATGATCTTGTGGCCAAAAAGTTTGCATATTACACCAGAGAGTCTGCTCACGACAGCATGCTCAATGAAAAGGACCAATGTCCAGTCATGTGGCCCTCCAGCATTTTAAACCAGGCTGTCTTTGTGACCCCAAACAAGCCGGTGACACAAACCCAACACCCTCCTGGTAAATGCATAGAAAACTTTCTGTCCAGGGCTCTTAGATTTGATCTTAAAGAGTTTGTTCTTGATCTCAAATTGGTTGCCTCTTCAGTGATGTCGCACACTCTGGATGAAACAGGAGCATGCAATTCGCTGACAACGGCGTGTATAACTCAGGTCAGTAAGTCTGCTCACGTTTGCCATCAGGACTAGGACTTTAACTGTAACTTCTAAATCTCTAAATCCTCCTGTTGTGAATCTATGACTGATTTATCAGATGAATGATGATATATGAATGAACATGTGTCACAATAATCAGTGGCTACCGGCCACTTTGAATCATTAACTCATGTTCTTAATCAGGCTCCAGCCTGCTAGCATAGTGGTATGTAACATAAACAGGAGAGACAGGTGAACTATGAGTTACAGATTTAGAGTTTTTGTATTATATCGCTCATTTTTTGATGTGCACATGCAGAGACTTGTCACTCCTGTGTCCTCATGTGAAGGGTCCTTTTTTCCATGTAGCTTTCTGGAGCTCTTGGAGGTCTCTCTTATGTCATACACTGCAGCTCTGAGCATCGCAAACACAGACATCTTGGAGACAGCAGTGTGTGACAGACATTCACCATCTCTCATATGTCTCTCTAATGCAGTGGTTCTTAACCTGGGTTCGATCGAACCCTAGGGGTTCGGTGAGTCAGTCTCAGGGGTTTGGCGGAGGTCAAGACACACACTCGACTCATTAGTCGGGTGTGTCTGTCAGGCTAAGTCTGTGTATGTAAACAAACGGCTTCGGAGACTCTTTCTCTGATTAACATCCAATATACGCGGTGTATTATTGTTGCTTATAGCACTACAACACATCCGGAAGTGTTTATAATCTCTTCCACTCGTCTGACGATGAATTATTTTCCACATCGTTGTTATGACTTTTGCTACTTCCTGTTAACCACGGAGGCAGCCATGTGTAGCGTTTGTTTACATTTTTTGGTCACCGCACTGGTCAGTTACAATCATGTGACAACCGACGCACCATCACGGATGGAGAAAGAGAGTGGCACTCGCCAAGGTGAAGCCACACATTTCTGAACTGGTCTGTCAAAGGCGACAGCAGAAGTCACACTGATTTGCAGTAAATATTCATTATTATTGTAGCCTGATGGAAATTAGGTGATGGGTGTGTGTTAAAATGTTAAAAAGTGATAAATAGCATAAATACAACAAGTTCATTATTGGAATACATAAGGTTAAAAATTAAAACCATTTCTGTGTGGTAGTATTAAAAAAGGTCATGTCTTTGTGAAAAGGTATGTAATTTGTTGTGAGTTCATGCATTGTATTGGTTTTGTTCTTTGAACACAGTGATGTTAATTCATGGTTCATTTTCTGCACCAGTAAAACATATACCTGTGTCTTGAATTTGAAAAAAAATCCTATTTTATTTTTTAATAAAGAAGGGTTCGGTGAATGTGCATATGAAACTGGTGGGGTTCAGTACCTCCAACAAGGTTAAGAACCACTGCTCTAATGTGATGGAGAGTTGACCCGCCCCTCAGAGACCTTATCCTAGGTTTCTCATCAGGGTCAAAAATATATCACAGACAAAACATATTAGTCTGAAACATAGTTTGTGAGAAAATTTGCCAAAACAGTTTTATGTTACTGTAGTGCATAGGAGACCTATTCTTCTACTTTTTGTTTTCCAGTAGTGTTAGGAAAACTGGTAATGTCTGAGCTTATCAATATTCTGGTCTGCCATTATTTGACCCCAGGGCACATTCAGTACCAGGGCTTGTGAGAATATATCAACACACTGAGTTCTGACCTTTTTCTTTGCTCTAGAATCAACCACATGAGGCGATGATCTGCACAGGTGGCAGCAGGCCAAAGGTCACAGGACAGATATTTCCTGGCAGCCAACCAAACAGCAGTCTAGATGGGTGTCTTGGTCTCACTCACGACGGTTCTTTCGCGAGAGGGACGCAGAGGAAGGATGGGAAAACCCCTCCGCGGGAGGTCCTCCCGGCCTCAAACTCAAACCTGCAGTGTGGAGGAACTGGCCGGCAGAGGTGAGTCATGGAAGCCGGTCGTTCTAGAAATATTTACTTCGATCACCTGTGGCTGGGTGCGGAGTTAGAGGAATAGTAAAGTGGCAATTGTGAAGCGCTGCCCACCCTCCCCTTCCAGTGCGTCTCTTGTACCAATGGTCCAACAGGATTATGTTTCAGGGGGGCAAAATTGGTAGCAGTGCCCCAGGGTGATAGTAATGTGCCTTAAGGCTAGAAGCACCAGGTATAAAACAAAATAAAGATGACGAAGAAGTCCGTTCTGAGCCACTGTAGAAACATGACAATGTTTCTGTTCTGTTGATAATTTAAGAGCAGATTCAGCTATTTACTGCTGAAATGTCATATTTATTTCCTTCCTAATGTCAATATTGATTCTGTGTTGCATGGCTGCAGTAGTCAAATAATCAGGTTACAGCTCAAAATTATACTTTGGTATCACTAAACGAATCTGAATCAATCAAATAATACTGAATCGAATCGATATTGAATCGAATCGTGATTAATTGATTCAGAACCTTATGAATCAAAATCGAATTGATTAACACTTTCAGTGCCACGGGCCGATCAGATCGGCTTTGGAGAACACGCCATATTTGTGTACAAACAAACCATCCACCCCCATTTCTTTCTCACATTTCGATGACATTCTTTCTGTGTCCCCCTTTTGAGACCAAGCAGACGGGAATTTGAGGTCACGCGACCGAATAATATTTTTATATCTTTTTAATGTTTCTTATTCTCCGGTGTTTCATCAGAGGGAGCCCTCCATGCCGGGGGGCGGCTGTGGACTCCGGGGGCTGTGGCGCCTTCTCTCACTGGGGTCCACTCCTTTCTGGTGGGTGGGGGTCCCAGTTGGCCCTCTCCCACTAGTTGGGATGCGGGGCTGTGTTGCTGGTGCCTGGTCGCCGGGGTCGGCGGCTGCCTCCTGGTGCGGATGGCTCCCTGAGACAGCGCCTCCTAAATTGATGTTTTACTTTTACTTGTACATTTTTGTTCTGGTCTACCCGTGCTCAGTCAGTCTTCTTAAGTATGTGTGAGCTTGTGGGTTTGCATGTATATGTGTGTGTGTGTGCGGGTGAGTGGTGTGTGTGGGGTGGGTGTGGGTGGGTGTGGGTGGGTGGGGGGCGGTACTGATTTTTAAACTGATATATAAAGTACTTTGTGCTACAGTTTTTAATGTATGAAAAGTGCTATGTAAATAAAGATTATTATTATTATTATTATTGTTATTATTATTATTATTATAAATTATGCAAATTACGATCAATAATGAATCGGCTGCGTCCGGTGCGTTTTGGATCTAATCAGCAATCGGTCGGATGTTACCGAGCGGTTTCCTGCAGGATTCTTCAAATATTATAAAAACGACGCGAAATACTGAAAAACGTCCAAATTCTGTGGCACTTTTAAGGCTTATTAGCCCCTTAACTGTCTGGCACTTAAAGAGTTAAGGAAATTGGCCATCATACCCAGCCCTACTCACATCTAAAGACAGTTTAAGTCGTAGACTGCAGGTTTAGTATTTGCAAGACTGCAAAAATTGCTTATTCATTTGGCGTCTGGGTGTCTCACCTGTATTCCTGCAAAGAATAAAAATAATAAAAATGCTGCTGGTTAAACTAGGTATTGAATGAAGAGACAGCCCTATCTTTAGGCTGTGATAAAACTATAATTCTTCCTCTGGGTAAGCACAGCAAAATGTAGTCATCTACTGCTTGTCTAAATGTAAAAGTTGTTTGATTTCTTTGGAACATAAAGACAAGAAGAAGAATTAAGACAACTCTTATGATCATTTATACCAAGAAGTCAAGATGGGTGGAGTGTGCCACATTTCTGTCATGATTATTCCAGAATTTGATATATGCCTATGACACTGAAGTTGCTTGTAAAGCTGTTTGGTGTACAGTTGTATTAGCATGATTAATGTCTGTTATTTAAAGTAGCATTTCCAGCTCTTCTTGTATTTCAGTGACATATCTGAGGACACAGACTCCTCTTTGGCAGCATCTTTGGCGAAAATCCTCAGTCTTGTTCTTGTTTTTTGTTTTTGTTTTTTTTTTATGCCTGACCAGTTAATACTGACAAAGCATTTCCCCATCATTCAAAGGTTCCTTGAGTTTCTGAATCCTGGTAGCAGCCCCCAGCAGACAGCTCCCAGTGTGAGTATATATTCAACACAAGCTGATTGTAAAAATGTATCAATATTTACCTACCACTAAAATGTACTACCAAGCTCTTTCTTCACTAAATATCTGTGTATGATACAATGTCAATTTTGCTGTTATATTTCACTCAATTCACAGAATAGTTTTGTTGAAGTAAGAGTCAGTTGTTAACTTCTGGACTTTTTCTCTCTTTTTTTTTTTTAATTTCAGGTTAATCAGCATGATGAGGATAGTGACTGTCAATCAGAAGAGACAACTCCAACCCTCAAAACCTGCACAACACAGGAAGTGTAAGCTGCTAATTTACTGTAGAACTTTAGTAATAAGAGAATGTTAGTGTAGGCCTGTCAGTAACGGCTTAGGTTTGGCTCTGTGTAGTTGTAAGTCCAACACTGACATAATACACAGTGTAATATGCCATTTTACCTAACAGTGAGTCTGTAATCCCAGAGGAGCCAAAACTACACAATATGAGATGAGGACATTTTTGGTTTCAAGCGTTCATGTAGTTCTGTTTGGTAGTTTTCATTTTACCTTTGATGCTACAAACTATATAATAGTCTGAATATTTAAGTAACTGTGTTTTTTGCTTCACTACTAATAGAAACATTTTCATCTCTTTTTAATAGAAAAGGAAGTGAATGTGAACATCTTTTTGAGGTTGAACATTTTTCAAACAACGAAACAAGGTAAAAATATGTTTTGCATTGGTAAAGTTTAAGTCTGACTCACTGCATTACTGTTTAAATGTCTCTGGTAAATGTAATCTAGGTAATATTAAGAGATGAACAAGAACTGATAGAGATGACTTTATTAATCTCCAAAGAGGAATATATTGTTACAGTGGTTACTTGTGTGTTGATAATACTTATCCAGCCTCAATTCATTTTTATTGTACACACAAGCTTAATTTATTCTTCCTGATTTTGAGCTGATAATTTGTAATTTCACAGTATTTTCAGTAGAACAGCAGAGTCTGCACCAGAAGAGTCGGGACCAGCAGAGACAAAGGAAACACAGAATAGTAAGGAGAACTTGGCCTGTACATGGTGAGCAACAATTAACATGTTGAAAGATCTGACATACCTGAATGTTTCATCTCAAAATGTTCATTAATAACATTATAGGACAGGAAATTAACGTTTTATTCAAGGCATTATTTCTTATTTTTCACTTTAGGGGGCAGAACATTAGACTTAATAAGACTGTTGTGTTTTTGATCATTGTGTCTGGCTACAGGTTTTTAGAGTATTTGAACCCCGAGCCCCTGAATCCTGACCCAGATTCAGCAGCTGATACGGTAATTCTACTATATAATACATGTTCTGTGTCCCATCCATGTTGCAGCACAGGAGGGCGTTTGTATGGATTTTCCTCAGCCTTCACAGGCCCGATAGCTACCAAACTCGCCAAATGAATAGAAACATTACCTGACTATCTACTAGGCACAATTTTATGTCCATATTCAAATGTTGTGAGATATGCTGGGGGATTTTAGCCTCTTTCTACTTTGAATTCTTCATCCCTGCCGCCATACTCCATTTTCGGAAGTGGTTATGCTGCCTTTCATGAAATTTCTACTGCTAGCAGACGATGCTTGACAGGCCAAGCAAATACATGCTCTTCCCTTCATCCCTCACATGTTGGCTCAAATTATTACCTGCACAATGCATGATTAAATGGTAGTTTACAAATGGATAGTGGTGGCAGACAAGTTCTACTTATCATGCTATCGTACAATGGCACCACGGGTATAGTGCCGCTAGTAGTACACAACACATCAAACTAAAGTTACACAAAGATAGCTCAATCAGTAGTAACTCTGTTGGAGGTAGTTAGTGAAAACATTACATCACACTGTGTTAGTTCATGAACATTGGGCTTGAGATTTACTCTGTCTTGTTTGTCCCGTCAGGTTATTCCTACCAGGGATCCAGAGAGTACTGGGATTTTGGTTCACTCCGCTCTTCCAATAGAGCCCTGCAGTGGTCTGGATGATGCCCCTGTTACTGATAGTCTGCGCTGGGTAAAAAAGATTTAGCTCTGAGTCTGAACCTCTGAACAATTTAAGGCATTTTTGTACCTGTAAATATTTTGGATGTTTGCTGAAACTCCACCTGCTGTTTTGAATGTTTTATTGTTTTGTCTGTGTTTTGCAAATAATGCTGTTAACTGACCCGGTTTAATGATGGAAAAAGTATGGACTTTATGTCCCTTCTAACTCTCTTTGTATGCAGTTCTTTAAGATTCAATAAAGCCAAAATCCCTGCACACTTGCCGTCATTATGTGTGTATGGTTGTTCTGTCATATAACGATGCATTTCAGACTTAGTCACAGTGACCAGATAAAAGCTAAGATTGTGATTATAGCCACTCCCAAACTTTTTTTTTCTGGCTAGAGAAGAGAACCACGCCCTGACTGATGGTTGATGAATGTTTGATTTAGTTTTCATCTCTCAGACACCAAACCACTGTAAAAAACTGAAATAATATAAATTCAAACATATAATATCAAAATGTTAGTGTCAATAGGCATATTTAACATAAACGTCACATACATATCAATGTAAATAAAAATTGCAAGTAACCCATACCGTGTGCGCCCCGCCAGAAGTATGGAGTAGCTCTTCTTAAAGATGCATCTTTTCCTATGCACCCTTAATCTCCAAAGGAGCAACTAAACTTTCACTATCCCTACTATATCACATCGCATGACTGTCTGGATGCATCACATGACTATGCAGCCTTGAAGTGTAATTCTTTTCCACCAGCAGGGGTCAGTAATTAGGAGAATTACGGAAAACAAAAATAATTCTGGGGTGCAAAACTGCATAACAAAAATACATACATATCAAATATTTGAATAAACAAAGACACATATTTCAGTGACGGCTACAGTGATGTTTGGACCGAGGTAACTGTCTACTTAACGTACATTTTGCAGTCCTCATCAAGCAACTTGGGGAAAACAATGTTCAAACACCTAAAGGCAAAAGTCAAGCTGATACGCTGCCAAGTATGCTACTCTTGAAAGTGGGTATGGGTCTGTGATGAAATCTGAAATAATCGAAACCACGGAAGGTGGTCAATGGACAAAGGTTTAAGGTCCTAAAAACACTTGTTGGGCTGTGACCCCACTCACTAGAAATATAATTTAAATGAATGCAATTCAAACACTGTTTAAATATTGATATGACTAAGGTGCAGGATGAGTAAAATATATTTATTTTGTAATTATTTTTGCAACAATTTGTGACTGTTTTAATTGGAGGTTGGACAGTGCCCTAGTGCAGCCAAATGGGAGTCTTTAGGCTCTGTCCATTAGAGGTATCCCTTTGTACTATAGATGTGCCTTCACATTGTGGATGTTGATGCAGCACCAGATCCAATAGATTCATTGTTCTTGTCTTAATGATATGTTGAAAATATGCAAAATAAAAGAGGTATTGCTTTGTTGAGGAATGTTTGCAGGATAGAGAAACTAAGAATGTTCAGATGAACCTTTGTATCTTGGTGTTAAACTTGTCTTCCTTGTATTAAAACTCCACCAGAATGCCATTGTTCACATGAGGATCATTTGTCTCCAGGTGCTGCAGAGGAAGAAATGCTATACTTTGTCTCCAGCTGACTGTTACAGCTGGCCAGTTGTGGCTCGAGGATTTAACACTCTCCTCATTTCCCAAAATGCTGATAATCCACTCAGCTACCTCCCTTCGCTTCTCACCCACATCCAGCTCAACTCCATCCACGCTTCTCTGACCTCCAGCTTAGGGGTGGGTACATCAGTGTAAATCATAGGGTTATGCCCCATGCGCAGGCTACTACTTTGAAGGGATACAACAATAGAAAGAGTTGGTCTAAACGATTGAAGTTACAATTTTCCATGTCTTTCTCTTAACATTTCCTTGAAGTGTAATGTTAAGTGTTTGTTTTGTCTGGTCTGTGTCTCCTTTGTGATGTTTAATAAATAGCCTGTAGTGGTGCTGGTGTGTCCGGGCTGGGAGAAAGCCCAGGTCCTTTATGACCTACTAGAGGAAAGCAAGATCACTCAAAGCCTCCACCCTCTCATCATACTCTTAGGAAATGGAAAAGATGAGGCCAAGGATGTCCAGATTCCAAAAAATTGTGCGTCTGTATTTTTACTCCATAACTAATTTCCAAAGTATTTGAAGTTTCTTATTTGAGGGTTTTTTTTACCTGTGCTGTTTGGTTTTGTTTCAAAAGGCTTGCTGTTAGTAACCACTCCCTTCAGCCTGGTCCGTCTGCTGTCCCATCACTGCTTCCTGTTCTTGCGTCTGTGCCACTTGGTGTTAGATGAGACTGATCAGCTCTTTACTCTTGCCCCAGACCAGGTGACAGACTGCCTAGCATTTACTGTCAGTTACTACCTACTCATTGAGAGTCTTTTGATACAGTTCTCTGCCCTCCACAGAGGTGTTAATATTTATTTATTTATTTTTTATTAAGAATTTTAGAGAAACATTTAACTCCTGGGGTTGTGTGTCCCTTAGAAGTTTAACATCCACAAATCTGCATTTTAGCTTTTAAAATGACAACTTATTAGTATGTTAAATATAGCTGGTGTGATGCCAATAGGACAGATTAAATCCTTTCATTCACTGTCTGTTTTAAACATGAACTACTTACCTCACTGCTTATATGGACAAGAAATAGATCTTAAATTATTTTCATAGAAGCCTTAAAGAGTCTTTAATGTAACTCATTGATCGAATTGCTGTATTCTTAACGGTTATTTTCTTTCATCTTGACATAAGATCAGTTTTAAACTTTAATGTCCTCCTGTCAGATGTCAACCATCCTGGAGCATTTCCAGAGGGTAACTTCCAGTAAGGAGCAGTACTTCTATCCTCAGCAGCTCATCGCTGTGGCAAAGCAATGGACCAGTCAAATGGAGGGTTTGTTAGCCAATCACATGCCTCATCCCTCCATCATTGTGACCGTCCCTGAGGATGCAGCTCTCTATGCAGGTGTCCAGCAGGTTAGTACTGTACAGTGACTCTGTAAATGAACTCTAACATGGTTGAATTCAATATTCTTGTTGAAAATACAGTTGATGTAAGTGATTGTTGTAGATTGAAAAAGTTATACGATTTGTCACTTTATCTTAAGATTTGCAAATGTGAATTCTGTTTAAATCTTTTATGTGACTCACAGTGATTGTAGAAGGTGTACATAAATTACATAAAACACAGTCTTAGTTGTACTTTCGATGCAACTTCAGCTATGTGGTCAGGCGTAAAGTTAGATTTTTGTTGTAGTCTTAAGAAATGTTTCCCCTTCCCCACAGATCCTTCTCACATCCGTAGAGAGCAGTAAGATCAGTGTACTGCTGGAAGCGATAGACCTCAACCCAGATATCGGTCAGAAGACTTTAATTATAGTCGACTCTGCTCAGGAGACTGAAGATGTGTTTGAGGTGAAAGAACAGATTCAGTCATTCATCCAAGTGTTGTCAGTTTTCATCACAAAAGAGGCTTCTAAACATTCCCACTGTTTAGAAACCACACCCCTGGACTAGAAATTGTGTTGTAGTTACTGGAAAGCAATTTAAAGCAATATTTATGCAGTAATATTCTATGCGTAGTTCATGTACCCGAATACTGTACTTCTCACTAGTACAAATTCTATTTTGTGCAGCTTTATACTTGCACTTCATTTCATCTTAGAGGCAGACACTGTGCTTTTTATCTTACTGCATTTGTGAAAGTTTACAGCTTTAGTTATGTTGCAGCTTGCAGGTTTTATATCCCCTTACTTCCATTGAATAGCATGTATCTGTATTGATTTTGACCATGGTTGAACTGTGATAAATTACAGGATCAAAAAAGACCAAAAAAACCCAAAACAAAAGCAGAGAATGAAAGAACAGGTCACATTTGTCTCATTTCAGGCATTGAGCAACAAATCAGCTTTCTGCCTTAAGACCCATAAGGGGTTAACACACCTGTTTGACTCTGTCATTGAACAGTGGAGGAAAGACATTGGCCCTGGAAGTCATGTTATTCTCGGTAATGTTAACGCATTTGTAAACTAACATGGAGCCATTAGTTGAATTGTCTCTCTGTAATGATTGAAAATGCTGCTGTTCCTTAACTTTTTTGTTTGGGATTGTCTTGTAGTGACAACCAGTGACTGTCTGAAAGCTCTGGGGATCCAAGATGCCACTTGTGTCATCCATTACAGCTTCCCCAGCTCTCCCAGACTGTTCGGCAGTCGACTTTTCTGCATGGCTGAAAATTTCAGAAACCTCTCTGAACCAGTGAGACCAAACAAATATAACACAGTAAAAACGGAGTAACTTTGGGTTTTTGTGTCACAGCCTGTAACTGTGGTATACTTTGGTAATGTGTTCCTCCAAGGTTTCCTCCAAGAATCACACAGAGAACAGCCATCATCTCGCTAGGTCAGTGCTGCTGATCTCAGAGAAGAATGCTCGCCATGTCATCGGGATCCTACGCTACCTGGGGCGAACTAGTACCCCACTACCTCCTGAGCTGCTCTCCTTTGCCAAGGGTATCAGTGTAGCTCGGGAAGAACAGAAGATAGACAGGCCTCTCTGCAGCTACCTGAAGAGCCTTGGAGTCTGCAGGTTTGCGTTTCCACTGCTTTAGGCCTCCCCATTGATTTATGTTTTGAGCAAGTCTTTTTTCTTTTACCTAATTTGGAGAGGTTTTTCAATTGTTATGCTCTACTATCACCCAAGAGACTTGTTTTGATGTCAGAGTGGGAGTGTTAATTTAAATCGTATTTATGGGGCTGTTAAAGAGGATTATATCAAGTGTAGAATGTGACAAATGATGTTGTGTGTTCTCTGCAGAGAGAGCAGCAAGTGTCCCAACCGACACAGGTTGATTTCACAACTGGATCAGTCAGTGCTTCCTGCATCTGGAGTCATAGAAGTAAGTACTTTGACATCTTATTTTCATGTAAAAATGAAAGTTTAACCTTCAGCGGTCTGTGATCATGCTGGCATGATCAGATGTTACGACATTTTCAAAGCACTATGACAAAAAAACCCAGAGTGCTTCTTCCAGTTGAATTGGTGACTAATTAACAAAGTTGAACTCACAACTTTCAACGAGTTTCACAGTGTCATTCATCAGTACACTGTAGTAAATCTAGACCTGATCTATGTGTACTTGCTCCTAGGTTGTGCCTCTCTTCATAAAGACTGCATCAGTTTTTTACGGGCGAATTGTCGCAAGGGAAGACAGCAGTTTTGACACCTTAGCATCTGAGATGGCTTCTTATTACACTGACCAGAAACCAGGAGTCAGGGAGGTGCTGGAGGGACGTTTTTATGCTGTGCAAGACAACGAGGTCTTCCACAGGTTAGACAGGAATTCTAATTAACACTGCTTTTTTGTGAGTCAAAGCTCATCAGTGTAGTGTCTCTATTGGAACACCAGATGTATCCCACGGTGTAACGGATGTGCTCTCTGACAGGGTGAAGGTCCTCTCTGTCCCTGACAGAGGAAACCGGCTGTTTTTCAGTGTTTTGGTTTTGTTCATTGATGTGGGGATGGAGAAGGAAGTCAAATCCTATCAGATCTTGCAGCTGCCAGAGCAGTTTCACTCTCTGCCTGCTCAAGCTGTGGAGATCATCGTCTGTCGGGTCAGACCAGCTGATGCTGAGATCGACTGGCACCCCAAGGTTTACTACTCAAATCCTAATTTTGTCCCTACACATGATCCCATACCTGCCCCATTTCCATGCCAAACTAAATTTATTCTCAACTATGTCGTGTTTGTTTTAAAACTCTCCTTAACTACAGATTGACTGGTCAGGGGATTTATTTTAGCTTGTGATTGCAGATATTTGTCATATTTTCTGCTTCACAGGTCACCCAAGCAATCTGCCAAAAGATCCAAGGTCTGCATCACCAAGCCAGAGTAGTTCTCAGTCTGGGAAACACCATTTTTGTTGATCCTATGGTAGGTTTGAACCTGTCACCAGCTTGTTCTCTGAACTAATTTAGCATCAAAATTTGCCTCTGAATACAGGTAATATTCAGTCATCTGACTTGGAGGCCTTTAAATATTTTACAATTTTAAAAATGTCTTAAATGTGATTAGGACAGGTCTTAAACATGATTTTTTTTTTTTTTTTATGTCAATTTTTAGAAAAAAGAAAATTTCACAAAATTGATTAACCATAAGTAAACATGTTGCTTCCTATTTTTTATCTCATTAAGGTGAGGGCTACCCAAGTGCCAGGTATGAAAACAATGATCTATGAATACAACATCCACACGGAGATCCTGAACACCGGGATGGGGGTCAGTAACCCAGAGCATGTGAACCTGCTGAAGGACTTGTATCAGATGAGTGTTGCCACCAGCAACCAGCAGGAGGAAACTTCAGAGTAAGAAACCAAACTGAAAAAAACTAAACTGTCTACTTAGTTGTTACTAGCATATGAGCTCATCCTGATTCTTCATCAAATGGTTTGATGAGTTTACCAGTGATTGGCACAAAAATATTTAGTTTTTTTGTTGACTGCAGATTGGTTAATGGTTCAACGCCACTGGGTGTCACCAAAGCTGAGGAGGACATTCTTGCAGAAGCTTTCAGAGCTGCTGAAATTGGAAAACCTTCTGCTGCAGATCCTCCTTACCTCAAGACACATGAGCCACTTAGTCCATTATGTATAATGAACCAGTCCCTGATCCCAGCATCCCCAGTATCACAAGCTGCACCAGCCCATGAGCATGACTCAGTCTTAGTCTGTGATCTGGATTACCTGCTGAATGGCCAGGTTGTAACTGAACAGACACATCCCAAAACTATTGATCTTATATCACCTGAGCGGATAATCAGGTTGGTATCTTTTTGCTCTGCTTGGACAAATTACTCTTCATACTGAGTTTGTAATAATAATATTTTAATCTTTAACTGATGTAGTTTTTGTATAGGATTAGTACATTTGATATCAAACATTTTGCCCTCATCTTCCTTCATACGGGGTTTATAATGTAAAAGTGTATTAAATAACCATTGATGTGGTTAAGTCAAAGGGCCTTCACCTTGATTAGATGCTAAAATAAAAAGTGTATTTACATAATTTATACAAAACGTAATTTGAAGTGATTGCAAAGGGTTAAACCAAAATGCAAGACTTATTGTTGTTACCTTGTATTTATTTGGGTTGTTTGTCCTCTCATTTCTTATAATCTACAAATAGGCGCAAACTTTCTCATCAATAGTAGTTATGTATCTTAGACAATATTTACAACATCCTTCTTAAACCACAGATATTTTATTTATTTATTTATTTTTTAAATTGAACAAAGATTTCTTGGTCTCACCAATGAGCTAACAGGAGACTTTGACTTTGATACACAGCGATGAAGACAGAAGTAAAATCTCCCCATCAAACAACCCGATGGCTCATCTCGTCCGCTGTGAAAATGGTAAAATTAGATTGTTGATAATGTAACTATCTGCCTCTGTAGAATACAAAAAAAACCTGGCCTCCTACCTGATTATAATTTGTACATCCGCTGAATTTATGTAAAGGTTATGTTTGTGTTTGTTTAGGTGTTTCTGAAGATGATCTCAATTATAACAAGTGGCAAATCATCAGAAGTAATGAGGAAGAGAATGAGAACTCAACAAAAAGGTATATGATTCCTAAGTATGTAATTAAAACTCAAATTAGTTCAGCATAAAAAAAATTACACTATATTCCAGCTTCTGTAAATCACCAACTCCTGTGTGCCTTGTTAAATTACATCTCACATGGAACTGAAAATCACTACCAACTCAAGGTTATAACGAGTGCATCACTTACGTAAGTGTTGTGCTTAGGTGTAACTTTTACACCTAGTACGGAGCTGTTGTCTGTTGACACAATATATGTATATGACCTTTGTTGATGTGTATTTGTGTTGTATTGCGTTGTGTTTAAGCTTCCACCCTCAGGTCCAATGGTACCAGACGCATGACTCTGTGATGGTATCGGTGAAGTTGCAGAACCCGGAGAACCAGCACTGTCATTTCTACCCAAACAGAGTCATATACAGGTCTGTCAGGACCACACCACCAATTGTTGACTTGCTTCTTATCACACAGTGGAGCTTCTTATCCAGAGCACTTTACACTGGTGGGAGTGGGTACATGTTTAGACAGTCTCAGTCTTCATGTATGTCTTCACCAAAAAAAATACTTCTGATTGACTGGGTCATATTGCTATATGCATCACATGGAATGTAGTAGTAATGGTAAACACTTAAATTAGTATAGTATGTCCACCAAAGGTTATGTGATCATCAAATAAGTCTGTAAACAACAGTTGGAGCCAAGTTCACCGTTACCCCAAGAGACACAAAATGTTAGTGCAAACAGAATACACACATTTGTTTATGATACCTGATATTAGGGTTATAACGATGTGCTGGCGTTACGATTAATCGCGATTTTAAATATCATAGTTAATTAATCATCAAGGCTGCCAAAAACAATCTCATAAAGTACAGTAGATTAAGAGTGGAACCAAAGACACACCAATATGCTCTTCCCGCATGGAATGAAAGCTACCCATTGTACCCATTTTGAGGTATGCACGGCACAGACTGCAGCCCCATGTATAAACCCCCTGCAAAATAATTGTAGTAATCGTAAAACCGCGATTATTTCTCTGACGGTAATTGTCGCACCAAAATCTCTAATCGTTACCTCCCTACCTGATATTACTGTTCTGTTGCAGTATTAAGATTCACTTAAACATTACCTGCAGTCATTTCTTTAAGTACAGGTTCAACCTGCTTTTGTGGCACAAACTTCTCAATTCTTATAGCTTGCATTAAATAGTTTTAAGAATCCATAATTAGTGTAATATTTGTAAAATGGCTTTTGATTCATATTTACTGTAGAGACACATGAGTGGTATTGATTTTCCTATCTCAGTAATGGGCACACATGGACTCAAGATGCCTATAAAAATTAAAACTATTGCTGTTTATTTTCTGCATGTTCTGTTGGAGAGCGTGCTTACTCATAGATTTCTTAATTTCAGTGCTGATTGATTGGTCACTAAAGTACTTATAGAGTCAGTGTTTTAGTGGATTTATGGAAAATGTGTATCATTTATGCACTGGTGAACATACACTTGTGAAGGTTGTAAAAGGTGTGGTTTCACACGGTAAGAAAACCCAAAGGAAATACTTCATGACACAATGGAAATATTAGCGTAGACCTAATTCATCAGTTTGACAGTGTATCTCTTGTGTTCAGTGGTACAGTGAATGGTCGGTCCTACAGAGCTGATTTGGAGCTTCAAGCAGACATCGCTGCTGACCGCTGCTGCTGGGAAATGAAGTCCAATGAACCAGTCCTTAAACTGGTCAAACAACAAGTTGGACACTGGGAAAGACTCCTTAGGACCAAGGTGCTGGAGTTAAAGATACACATTGTAATTTTTAGTGGCATCTATTGGGGAAAGTGCAGAATCTCAACCATTGAAACACCCCTCACCGAAAGGACATTTCTCCAAAAAATCCCTTTGTTCCAGGACTCGTTCCTCTGTCATACGTTTTATTTACAACCCGAACAAGTGATCTTTGGATCTGCCTTAAAATTTTTTCCTCTGATAATAAGCTCACAGGTCTTATGGCAGTGCTTCATGTCTACCAATTCAGGCTTTGATCGGGCCTGTGTAACACCTTGCTCACCTACTGAGTTAGACTCCGAACTCTTTTTTTCAGGACAGACAGCTTGACTGTAGTTGTGATTAGTAGGTTGCACTAACAAGGTTGTAAAATTACTATGTTAATGCAATGCTTGATAAAGTTTACCTTTTTGCCAAGTTGGTAAGCTAGCAGTTAGCATTAGCTCACCTCTGACCCTATAGATTTCTGTAGCTTCTCCCCCATTGTCCAAATATGGCCACTTTTGGCTCTAAAAACCCTATGAGGGGACTACCAAATCTAATTATCTATCTGTCCTGTCTATGCTCCACATTTGTGATACTTTGTAGAATCTGTTTTGACCAACACTTACTAAGGTTTGTTCTTTCCACAGAATATATTTGTTAGTTACGATGCAGACCACATTGAAGAAGAAGAACAACACGGAGTACCTAATGGTAGGACACAGTCATAGAAAACCCAGTCTGAACCTTGGAAATGTGAGAGGTATTGTCTTTAAATCAGTTGTATCTCTACTGTTCTGTATTTTGGTCCTCAGGATCATGGTTTGTGGGGGACACAGGAGAGGACTACTGGTGTATGAATTCAGAGAGCAGCAGTGAAAGTGACTGAAGAATGTAACCTCAGCCCTATTGTTTATGTCTCAACACTTCTGTCATCTGTTACCATTGAAAAATCACCTAAAGAACCATGTAGTGTGTTTATTTTACTAATGCTGACATGATTAGTTTTGCAAAAGATAAACAGTACAAACATTTTGATGCACAGTATTTTATGTAGTTGAAGAAAGGAAAAATTTTGTTTAAATATTTCGATTTCGAAATTTTTCTTTTGCGTAGGTTCTCAGATGCAGCACTGCATTTAGTATTTTTTCTATTTTATTTTTCTATTTTAAAAAAGCAGATTTGGATATTTTCCAATTCAGCTGTTTTTCAGTTTAGTGAGATCAGCAGTTCACTAATAAATGGACCTTGAGTTCAGAGTTTTATCAGCTACAGTTGAGGTTGGTTGTTGATAAAGGTTTTCCATAGGGTATGTGGTTCTTTGGTTCTGCTAGGGGTGTTTGAAGTTATTCGAGTAGAATCTGGATTTTCATTTAATGATTGACCATTATCGTTATGTTCATTCATTTTCTGAACTGCTTAATCCTAGCATTGCATACACTAATACTTTAAAAAGAGCAAGCTTCATAATAAAATAAGTATTGCGTCAACAGCATTACTGCAGTGAAGGTGGGAAAAATGCGGGCTAAAAAATTAAACGTGACACACTGGCAAAGTGATTAGCACTGGTGCATCACAGTAAGAAAATCCCTGGTCCAACACTGATCAGCCTTGGCGGAGGTCTGCGCTCTCCAAGTGCTTCTAGTTATTACTTTTATCATTTACTAGAAATTTTAGGCGACCCCATTTGAATTCCAGGCGACCCCATGTGGGGTCCCGACTCCAAAGTTGAAAAACACTACTCTAGTACATAAAAATATCTATAGATATAAACAAGTCAAATGACATCTACAAACAAAACGTGCTATTCAACAAGTATGTATACAACTTACTAACAATTTAAGATGCAACAAATATACAGCTTAAAAAGTAAAGCCATCTTGCACACAGACAGACAGACAAACCAACGCTGACGAAAACATAACCTCCTTGGCGGAGGTAAAAAATAGTAATAACTAGAAAAGCATTCAGAGACCGCAGACCACCGCCAAGGCAGATCAGTCCCCCCCCCCCCCCCCCCAATCACCACCAAAATTTAATAATTTGTTCCTTGTGCTAGTATCAACATTTCCTGAAAATCTCATGAAAATCCATCTGTAATTTTTTCAGTTATGTTGCTAACTAACAAACAAACCCTGGCTAAAACATAACCTCGTTGGCGGAGGTAATAATAATAAATATATGGTGAGTTGAGAGAGACAATCACAATACATGAAAGACATGACAAACTGTGAGGCTGAAACTGAAGCTCTGTGGTACTGTTTCTGTCAAATGTTCATTGTGGTCAGTTTCAGATGCTGCAGCTCTTTCATAATTCATAGTTTGAGTTATTGTTTGTTCAGTATTAATTGTCAGCCTTGTAAATCCAAGCTGGACTGACTGTACATATCCTGACCAAGGAAAATAAAATTCTCACTTTGTGCAGTAATCTACACCTGGCTTTTCTGCCTCCGTCCATAATAATATGCATTATATAGACTAAATGTCATCTAAAACTATCACATGATCAAAAATAAAGTAATTTTAGCAACAAAAATTCTCCATTTTGAATGTATGGGGTCACCAGAAATTTGTGATAATAAAATGGGGTCACGAACCAAAAAAGGTTGGGGACCACTGTACTAGAGCATTGACCTGCGGGGAACCAAAGGTTTTAGATGTGGTAGCTTTTATGCTGGAGAGAGCTGACTTTTG
This sequence comes from Sphaeramia orbicularis, assembly GCF_902148855.1. NCBI lineage: Eukaryota > Metazoa > Chordata > Actinopteri > Kurtiformes > Apogonidae > Sphaeramia > Sphaeramia orbicularis. The sequence goes on along the minus strand of NC_043962.1, from coordinate 36,840,738 downwards.
GGAAAAGATGGTTTAAGTCTATATTTTATAAGAACTGACATAAACGTAACATGTCCGCACTTGAAAAACCTCAGCCTTCAGTTCATGGCAAAGTTTTTGCATGTACGGAGGGATGGATGACAAACTGACGACAATACCCTGCGGTGAGGGTCGAGGGTACAAATTGCTTGGTAAATCATTCTTTAACATTTAAACAACTAATATATTTAGACCGATATCTAGGGACTGAAGTTAGTAAATGTGTCATTCCTATTTTACTTCATTTCCCATCATGAAGTGTGGTAGTGCGCTTCCCATCAACTGCCATGGGCGTAGCAATGTGATTGTAAGGCTATTGAATTCCAAATTTACTAGTATCTCCCAAAATATTAATCATATCAACTTGCCATTTTTGCTAGTCTCTTCCTTGACCCAAAATACATAAGTATGCCAAACTGCAGCAGTCAGCTCTTTCCGGATTTTGTGTGATGCCTGAGACACACTCAGAGTCCACTTCCTTTTTACAATAATAGATGCTTTTATTCTGTTTTTATTTCTATATAAATTTTTTTTGTAATACATCCTTTTCGCTGCAGGGTATTGTCATCAGTTCATCGTCCATCCGTATGTGCAAGAATGTTGGCATGGACTGAGGACATTATGTTCCATTTATTATATCCCTGTTTGCCCATAGCGTACCAGGAAAAGATTTTTGTCCAATCAAGGAGAGGAGAGTTGATGGTCGAATTTTAATTTGCATTTTTTACAAATCTTTGAAAATGTCAACTTAGAAAATTTCTCCAACTGACTTCTCTGAGATTATTCACCCAGTTCTTTTCAAATTTGGCACATGTTCTTTACATGTGCCTTTCTCGCAATTTTTGCATTTCTTTACACATTTTTGAAAAGATTGGACTGAAAATAAATCCCTGGGTAGGCACTGGTATCAGTGAGCAGGAGGGGCAGTGTTGTGTGGCAGGGCAGGGGTATTCATAAGCTCCACTTTTTCAGTTGTACATTTTGTGGTTGTTTCAGCTGCTTCAGGAATTAAGGACAAGTTGTCTGTCCTTTTCGGACATGTCTTTCACATTTTTACTTTTTTTGCCTCTTCAAATAATTGTTTATTCCAATTGAATCAAACAAAGTTATTAATAGATTAAATAATTGAAAAAATAATCGATAGCTCTATTTGTCTCTATAGGTCAGCCTTGTGATGAACTGGTGACATGTCCAGGGTGTACTCCACCTTCACCCATTGGTAGCTGGGACAGACCCCGGTAGTCCCGTGACCTTGATGATTAAGCAGTGCAGAAAAAAATAAATAAAGAATATACTCAAAATAAGCTGCTGTAACTTGATACATTTGAAACATTATATAAAATGATTTAAGGAAAACGTATTCATTTAAATATTAACTGTCCAAAGTTGATGCCTTTAGTTAACTCACATATAACCTTCCAACCTCTACTGCATGTTGTGTGGTACTGAAAACCTGAACCTTTCTTTGAAGATTACCTGAGGAGAAATGACCAGACATGCCACAGTTTTTATGTCAGGTCAGGCTGCTATTTTCTTTTAATATCATTTTGGAAGAAGTGTGTTTGAATGGATTTAAATGAGTTTTGTGAGCTAAATTTGTCTTTAAAAATATTTGTCATTGAAGAGTCATTTGTTGCTGTGATGCTTTAATTTTTGACCCATGATTAAATTTATTGATCCCACCGTAGGGAGATTACCGTGTTTACAGCAGAAAAACAATAAACAAAATGCAGAAACATTAAAGAGTTTCATCATAGAGAGATTTGCTCAAGGGGTTTTACAGTCTGTCAAAATACTACACTCTTCTATCCTTAGATACACACTACTGATCAAAAGTTTTAGAAACACCCCAATTTTTCCAGTTTTGTATTGAAATTCAAGCAGTTCAAGTCCAATGAACAGCTTGAAATGGTACAAAGGTAAGCGGTGAAGTGCTAGAGGTAAAAAAAAAAAGTTAAGGTTAAACAAAACTGAAAAATAATGTACATTTCAGAATTATACAAAAAGACGAACAATAAATGGGTTAACAACTTAAAGCAGTTTTGCAGCAATGGAGGTTGATCAAGCCTCGAAAGTTGGTGCTACCAATTCCTACAGGTGTCCCAACGTTTGTGAATTCCTTCCAACCCCCTGTCTGCATAAAAGTAGTGTTGGAACACACTTTGCGTTATGTGAACATAATTGTACTGCAGAAAGTAGTGTGTTACTATAAAAATGGCAAGGAAAAGGCAATTAACGATAGAAGAGAAGTTGAAACTCAGACTTGCTTACTACGACCACTATCTTCACTGTGCTTGAAGCTGTTGTCCTGTGAGTCTCCTCTCACTCCAGCTGTTGGCTGTCATAAACTTGTCTTCTGATTCTGTTGTGTCTTTGGCTCTGCCAGACTTCTTCCTGTCAGCATTTCCCCCAGTTTCTGAGTGCCTTTGGATGGTGAAGGAAACTGGACTTACTGACACCTGGACTTTCTTGGCAATTTCTCTGTAGGACAGACCTACATTTTTCGGTGTTATGATGGTCTGTCTCTTCTATCGTTAATTACCTTTTCCTCTTTTCCATTTTTATAATAACACACTACTTTCTGCAGTACAATACTGTTCAAATAATGCTCCCAACAGTATGGTACCAAAGTGTGTTCCAACACTATTTTTATGCAGACAGAGGGGGTTGGAAGGAATTCACAAACGTTGGGACACCTGTAGGAATTGGTAGCACCAACTTTCCAGGCTTGATCAACCTCCATTGCTGCAGAACTGCTTTAAGTTGTTAACCCATTTCTTGTTTGCCTTTTTGTATAATTCTGAAATGTACATTATTTTTCAGTTTTGTTTAACCTTACCTTTTTTTTTTTTTTTTTTTTTTTAAACCTCTGGCAGTTCACCACTTACCTTTGTACCATTTCAAGCTGTTCATTGTACTTGAACTGCTTGAATTTCAATACAAAACTGGAAAAATTGGGGTGTTCGAAAACTTTTGACAGGTAGCGTAAATAAAATCAGGTTAAGTATTTGGTCATGTATTTTGCCTCTGAACAACACAGTAGATTTGAGATGAAACAGTAAAGATGCGATTGATGTTTAGACTTTCAGGTTTAATTCAAGGGGTTTAACAGGGTAGAATTAAAGGTGAAAAATCTCAAGTCAGTTCTTCAATTTTGTGAGAACAACCACATCAGCTGTACAGCCTGCTACATACTCTGCAAGAACAGAATTTTCTTGTCATTCCCACGAGTGCGAGAACAAAATGATGTCATTTTGTTCAGCACTTGAGTTTCTCACGAAGTATGAAATGTCCTGGCCAGAATTAACTCTGTTTTTCTTCTCACCACCTCGAGGAGACGTGCAGATTTCTCTGTTTTTGTGGAGTATCCAGAAAGTGTAAGAACTGCCAGTTTTCCAATCTGAAATCTAATGCAGTTTAATCTTTATTGACAGCACTGAGCAACATGCGACACTGAGATGAAATACTGTTTTATGTCTCTTTCCCTGGCAATGACCAAATATAAAATAGTTAAGCTGAATGAAGAATGACAAGTAAGTTCACAATTAATTACAACATTAAAAATGAAAATACTTTTTTTGTTAGTAATATCTCCTTGTGGCCCATATGCAGTACCTTAATAATCCACCAGGAGGAGTTGTAGCCCACATTTGGGGAGTCTGGTTAACAGCAGAGGTTCTCTGCTAGTCTGACTTAAGATTCATGTTTACTATCAGTTACTGAGTTGCAACCTACTGTTACAAAATTAGAACAAATATAATTTAATGTAATTCATTTTTTTAAATGACTTTTTGTCAAAAAAGAACTGCTAAAATTTCTTTATTGCCATGTACAATGCGACCCATTCAGAACGAGTATACGACCCACATTTGGGCCACGACCCATTAGTTGAGTCAGGAAGTCTTGCGGTGGAAAAAACCTGATAGAGGGTGAGAAGAAAACCTTTGTTAATAGTTTATGTTTGAAATAAATTGAATTATTACAACCTGACTTTTTAAATTGTGCTTGTATTTGTGTATGTTTCTGTTAAATATGACTTTTGTTCAGAGATGGGGTACATTCTCTCCAGCTGCATCTGTTTGTTCATATGTTTATTAACAACACTGAGACTGTGTCAGTGTGGATCACATCTGAGGACATTTTATTTATAAAATTAATAATAAAACGTTTGAGTTACTGGTTGTTGCCTTTTTTCATCATTTGGGCTCAAAGTGTTTCCTTTCCCAAGCCACTACACTGTAAAATGCAGTAAAACTGACAAGAACACAGTCATGCAATTAACTAACAAAGATGTGCGGAAAATGGTCAAAAAGAAAGCTTGATTAAAATAAAAAGATTTAGTAATTAATGTAAAGGTTCAGTTTATAAGATGTGCAATGTCCCATTGGGAATGTAGATATTTTGGAACTGACCGTTTTTGTGTCTGCCAGGAGGTTATGTTTTTACTACCATCTGTTTGCATCAGCTGGACTACACACAAACTACTGCACAGGGAGCGATGATGAACCCATTAAACTTAAGACTATATCCAGGAATCATTCTGTATACCTTGGCGGAGGTACTGAGGTCTTTAACAAGTGCCTTCCTCAATAATATCATGATTTTGTTTTTACTACAGTTTCTTGTCCAACTGGCATTAAGCTTGGTCATTGTGTGTGGAAGCTGGAGTTGGCAGAGAATTTTGGCTCCGTTTTCAGGCTGTAGAACATACTTCATGACGGGAGACTTTGGCCAATAATCTGTCTTTGTTCATCTATTCATTCATTCAAGCTCTGTTTATATAAGGATGGCTAACAGTTGTTTTCTTTCTCTTTCATGGATGCACCGTGTAAATGGTATGAGACAACTGACGCATGTATATTTAATTAATTCTTAGAATATTCTGTGTGTTAGTTATTTTTAGTATAATTATTGTATTATTAAATTCATGGCCTGCTGGTCCACTGATCCAAGGTAAAATTACAAACACCTTTAGATGACATTGGGTTGGTGTCGGTGGATTCAGAAATGGATGCATCCAGAGCAGAACAGTCAAGTGGAGAATCTGACTGAATGTACTTTTTTTTTAATGACTTACATTTTTTAATTTTCTTTTCCCTAACATATCACATCATCACACATCTAACATTAAAATTAGAATTCTGAATGCACATTTTTAGTCAGAGCACTTAGTTCTTGTTTTCTCTGAAATATTCACATCATGTTTAACATAACTGAATTTTCACTCTATTCTGCATATCATGCTGAAATTGACTGTACTGTAGTCTGTAAGAGTTATTTTAGTTGAATAGAAATCTGCCCATGTGATTTGTGGTGTTCATATTTACAAAAATAACCCTCCGGTATCCCATCCAGCAAGGCCCTTACTAAGCACCAAGTGTGCCTTCTTCGCACACTTGTGGAATAATGTAAAAAAAAATTCATACAGTTTGTTTTTAATTCTTTTACACTTTTTTTCAATTTCATCAACTTGAGCCGAAAATAAAAATACCAAATACTCAATAATTGTCACATTTTTTAACCCTTTAAATGTCGTGTTTGTAATGTAAACAAGCTATTTTTTGGATGCAAAAAACAAAAAAATTTTTTTTCAATATACTACATAAAAAGTGGATCACATATTTGATTTTGGCAGCCTGGCATATGTCAATGATTAACTCCAACATTGGTTAATTTGCATTATTATTTTTGGCACTAGGTCAAATGTCAAAAAATACTAGCATCTGTCACCAAGTGTGCATAAAATGCACACCTATAAATCAAACTATTAAATATTATATTTTAACTTATTTTTCTGCTCTAATTTGATTTTGTTTTTGTAAATCCAGGTCAGCTCTAATCATACATATCAAATGGAAGAAATAGTGCGTTTTAGGCGCACTTGGGAGACAGATGCTAGTCTTAGAATTTTCTTTTGTTTACAATGTGCAAATTTTAGTTGGTGGCCAGAATTTTAAAGATCATGCAAAAATGAACAACTTTTGAATTCTAACCTTATTTAAGTTGTGAAAAATAATATGAAGTTTTTTAAAACGAGGAGCAAAGTGTGCCGAAAAGGTGCACCCAGATACCAGAGAGATAACAGATCTGAGTTACATGTGAACAAAAGGATCAGAATGGGGTCACTTTTGGCTGTATTGTGAACATTCAGACAAGCCAAAAATATAAACAAATGAAGATGAAAAAAACATGTCAAAATAATTTCTACAGAAAATCACATGTGGTCTAAGACTTATTTCCAAATCCATACAGCTGTAACGGTACATAAAACCCAGACTGATTAGGTAGACATTTGGCTTCTGTTAATAAATATCAGTATTTTTGGTATTCTTATAAGAGTCTTGGTATAAAATCATGTATTTTAGTTATTTTAACTACTACTACTGACTTGCTGTTTCTGTTGCTGTTGACCTCCTAGTGAACTACACTCTACTGGCCGATAGGGGGCAGTGTGAGACTGTCGTTAGAACAGTACCTCTGGGTCACTAGTTTATCATTAACTAGATCTGAACCAGTCACATACAGGTCCTCTTTTACTCCATGTGGGTTTGACTACAACTGCTTAGAAGTCAATTTAGACGGTTACGTTTTTGTTTTTTGTTTTTTAATTTTGCCGGAGCGCATTCTCCTGCCAAAAGAGCTTTTATCTTTTTGGTTAATTTACGTGTTTTTGCTCTGATGTCTGGCAACCCGGCGGACAGAAGGCTAAGGTCCTCCAGCTGATCACAGTAAACAGCTGATGACAGACTGCTGAAGGTGTTTGTGACTGCCATGCCAAAGCCTGGATGACCTGAGGGACTCTCTGATAACCGGTAAAATACCATCTGACTGTCACTTTATTAGTTTCTGGATTAGCGCACACTCGGATTAGTTAGCCCTACCAAAATGTTAATCAGCTAGCTAACACTGGCCATCTGAATCCCCACTGCACTAATGCTAACTGTTAACGCTAGCTGAAATTTAGCATCTTGGTTCGTGTAATATGTTTCCTAGTCTCTGCCACAATTTCAAATAGTTATAATAGGTTGAGTCACGTTAGAAAATGAAATAAAATTCTCTCATATAAGGACTAATAGCTACTGCTAACGTGAGGTACTCTAGCTATTCTAGCGAAATAACCCCTAACTTGTATATTGTGTTTTAAAAGCTCTAAAATGCCAAGCTAACAGCTAAATTAATTTATCCAGAAACGTGGAATTATTAAGTTAGCAATGGCTCCTTCAAGATAAACACATAAAGATTGTATTCATCGTTCATTTTTCATCACTACATGTGACCTATATATACATATATTCGATATATGTCCTGTCGAAAATGTATAAAGATAATAAACAAAACCGTGAATAAGAATCAAGTCAAATATTTAGGATGGAGTAAAAGATGATGTAGGATTCAAGTCAGGATCTATTAGTTCGTGCACCCATGTACCAGGAAACACCTGTTTTTATTTCCCTTAGTGTCTTACATTGTGTCTTTTGTCTCTTGTTCTGATGCTGAAGTGACAGAAAAGGAAATGTGGGGGAAATGTGTTGGGAATGTTTCACTGGGCTATTTTTACTGTTTAACCCTTTCGTGCACGAATTATGAGAACCTTAATCAAGATTTTTTTTTTTTTTTTTTTTTTTTTTTGCTGAGTGTTTTTATTCTTATTTAGGCATGAAAAAAACAATGCAATGGAAAATGTTCTTATGATAAATACATACATACATACATACATACATACTATATAAAAAACAAAAATAAAGTTAAAAAAGACATACTACTACTACTAATAATAATAATAATTAAAAATGACCTTATGAACCTATTTTACATGAAGTTGCAAAAATGTCCATTCAGCTGGACACCTTGCATTTAATTTTTGAAATGAAGAAACGTATTTTACAGATAAATTGTGTGAAAACTGGGGGGGGGGGGGGGGGACTTGTGGTTCTGGGGGTGAGAGTATGTTCAGGGGAGATCTACACAATGTTACCAATTCATGCCAGAAAAGATATGTAGTGTCTTAAAACTTTAATAAATATATGTGCAAAAACAAACAAACAAATCCATGAATATATACGAGATCAGCTGTAGAATAGCTGTCCACTGTAGTGACTAGTATACATGAAAGGGTTAAAGTACACACTTCAGGTATTTGATCTGAGTATTCTCATTGTTTAACTTGTACTCTACAACATCTCAATACAAAACTATTCTCTTTTTTAAATTTCTTTTGTTTCTAGTCATCTCAGTGTCTTGCTACCATTTTAATTTATTAATTTATTTTTGTCAAGGAAGGATGGAATACTCCTTCATGGATTATGTATCAAATGCTCCTACTTCTTAAGCTCAGTAAACTTTTTTGTAGATTGTGTAGAATATGATACATCACTGTTGATTTAACTGTATAGTCGTGTATATAGAATAGTTAAAATGAGCTCAGCATCTACAGCAGTAAAATCTAACACACATTAATGCAGAAGTGAAAGAAAGAAAGAAAAAAACACAATGATCGGGACTACTTTATTACACAATGACTGCTGCTACATTTGACATTTTAAAGTTATTATAGTTCATATTTGCATCACTATGGGTTTTGAATGGGAACATTTACTTATGCAGGAGCATTTTCACTGTGTGATGTTAGTACTTTCACTTTCATTTCTTCTCAAACATACTACTATGGCTTGCTACATTCTTGTTTTGCCAGTTACTTTTGTTTCTTTCCCAGTGGTTCTGTACTCTGTTTACTCTCATGTGCCGTTGAGAGCTGATTAAGTTATTTGCAGGTCTTCTAGTCCTAAGTCTACTCAGATGTACACCAAATAGTTAAGTTCAGGCTGCATCATGTGTGCAGCCCTGAGGTTAAAAAGCTGTGATATGATGGTCACGTTCAGACCCTGAATCCTCTTTGCTGCGGTTTTAGCATTCAGCTCCTGAAAGATTTGTATTGATCCGGTGAAACCAGGAGACACGAGGGGTGTCTTCTTTCGCAGCAGGACGTCATTTTATCTCTGTTACAATCTGGTCTTTGTATTCATCCTAAAAACATGTATTTTCGCATTTCAGTTAATTTGTGGTGTGTGGTTTTGGTACTCCAACAGACTAAATGCATTTCCTGAGTTAAACACATAAAGTCACATCACTACAAACTTTGCAACAAAAATACCTTAAGTGTATACTCACAACTGAAATATATGATACATTAACTAAATATGAATAAATATACATATATTGTAGAACTTAAGCAACACTGTTGAACAGCACTAGAAGGTCATAAATACCTCTGAAAATATCAAGCACTGATACGAGAGACAGCTTTTACTATTGTCTTATCTGTATTACCAGGACATGTTTCACAAAATGCTGAGGTATTTTAAGAGAATTTACTATGCAAAACTTAAAAAATCAATACTAAACGCTCCAAAATCCTTCCTTAACTAACACTGAAAATTTAATATAGGAAATTGCTTGTGTTTCAACCTTTGCCTGAAGCATTACGGCTGCTGTTTCATCTATGCTATGATAAAGTGGTAAACGAAACAACATGGTGTATGGGAAATGAAAAACTGGGTCAGCCACTATACCATCCAGCCCTACAGTGCACATGAGAGCCATTGTTAACAGAGCTGTGTAATATGACAATATACACTGGGTGGTGAGAGAAAAACGTATATTGTTTCATATTAGTTTGTTTATTTGGTTGAATCGGAGCAGTGTCACAATGATGCTCATGTTGTACCAGTCTGTTCTGGGTCAGTTTACTGTTTTATCTCAGTAGATTTACCAAGCTGTTTGTACTAATTCAGGGGTGTCAAGCATATGGTCCACGGGCCAAAACAGTCCCGCCAAAGGGTCCGGTTCAGCTCGTGGGATAAATTTGTGAAATATAAGAGTACATAGGTAGTTCACATTCCACATACAGACCAATATGATCTAAAGTGGGTCAGACCAGTAAAATCTATATCATAATACTGGAAGGTCTGACCACGCGCTTGTGTGTGTGTATCTGCACTAGGGCTTCACGATATTGGAAAAACTGGCATTGTGACTTTTTTTTTTAACCCTGCGATATATATTGCGATATGAAAAAATACTCAGGAGGATATAATAGCTGTGCGGTGCCGGCGTAAATGGTCAAACAAATTAGCTAGTTGTGTATTCTCTCATTGCGCCTGTCGACAATGAACACATGTTTCAGTGTCATCCTTCTTGTAGCTGGAATATTTCCAGATAACTGACGTTGCTTTTCTTTTTGGCACCAAGTCTTCATTTTTGGGGATTTTCTCTTGTTTGTTGCTCATTTTTCAGTGTTGTTACCAGTGACTCACTCCATGTGCAGGTGCGTGGTCTGCTTTGGCAAACTGATTAAGAAAAATTGTGATTGGTGGATCGCTGTGCGCAGTGTGTGTCAGGTACCCAGGTTGAAATTAGATGAGAACGCATTGAGTTCATTTGCCTCCTACATTGCAGGACCTGTGATGTGACTGTTGCGCACATGTACATTGTGATGATGATGCTCAAACGATACATTGTGCAGCTCTAATCTGCACAGTTTTGAGAAACTGAGATGTTTTTAACTGTCCAATTTGGTACCTACAGTTGAAAAATAGTCCCATCTCTACATTAAATATCTCGGCGAGTTGATAGGACCTATATTTTGGGAGATATTAGTAAATTTGTAATACAGTAGTCTTACAATCATGTTGCTATGCCCACGACAGATGACCAGAAGCGCAGTACCATTCTGCATGACAGGAAATGAAGTTAAAAACAGGAACAATGCATTTAGCTACTAACGTCAGTCCCTAGATATTGGCATTAATCCCCATGCGTCAATGCACTAGTACTATCATAATAATCTATAAATACTGAAAACTCCACATTTTTCTTCTTGTTTGAGTGTAAAAAAAAAATTAAAATTACACGAAAATGTTGACATTAACAATCTATCATCTAACAAAAATCATGAAGAACCAAAATGATTAAGAACAACCTGAAATGCCTTAAGAAAAGTAAATGCAATTTTACCAATATTCTGCCTGTTACTAAATGTTTTGTGTATTTGTAAATTCACTATGATCTGTAACTCGTAATGTACATGTGTAAATGATAAACTGAGAAATAATATTGTTAAAATTGCACTTACGTAAGCAAAAGGTATTTCAGGTTGTTTGTGTTATTAGCATTTTTCTAAAGGATAGTTTGTAGATGTAAACATTTGTAGAACATACTTTTACTTTTTTCACTTTAAAACATAGAGAAAAGTTTTCAGTTGTCATTATTTATAGGTTGTTATGTTTTTATTTTCCTGGTCCGACCCACTGGTGATCATACTGGGCTGAATGTGGCCCTAGAACTAAAATGACTTTGACACCCCTGTACTAATTGAAGGAATAATATTGTGTATACAAGCTGTGAAATGAGTTTCTTCTGCAGGATGGTTGGATTCTACCTTAGTGTTAGGGAGACAATCAAAATACGATCATATAGGGCTTTGCAATGTGACAGTATAGATTCTTTGACAATAAGAATATATATGTTGTTTTATATTAAATCAAATCAAATCACTTATTTCATCCCTAATGGGAGTTGAAAAGTGTTTTTGATTACATTTTTCTTATATTTCATTACATGCCAATTGAAAATTTGCACAAAATTTCTAAATAGAAGGACAACAATTAGCAAAGTATGAATCAGCATCTTTTACTTGTCAAGTATAGAAATTCTAATAAAAATAGGCCTTACTAAGTCATCATTTTAAACTTGATTCTTTGGGTTTACAGATGTTTTGATATATTTTGATATGTATCACTATCATTGGATATGAAATGACATCACACAACCATATTTGCTGATGTGGATGTGTCAATTAGTCTTCCTTTTAAATAGAAAATATAAAAAATAGAATTACTGTTTTCCCAGGATGCTGTCTTGTGATGTCTTGTTTGACTAATAACAATTTAATGATTCAATAGCACAACCTCATATCTGAGAACTGAAACCACAGAGTATTTCCCATTTTTACTCTACAAGTTATGGTTGATTGTGTTTTGTGTTGCAGCACTAAAAGGAAGTGTGAATGTTTTTTGTTTCAAAGTGAAACTGTTGATGGTTTTATGCTTGTGGTGATGTGTATAGACGTCTGACCTTATGTCCCTCTGCAGTTTCACCCACATTAGACGTTTTCACTGAATGAATCTGTGTTAAATGTGACGGTGTGTTTGGCTCGGGGGGTACAGACATTCCTCTGAGTTCGCTGTTAGCTTCATGCTGGTGGGTCACGAGGACCACGGGGGTCACATGACTCATTCCTCAGCTCCCCTCCAGCTGAGCCGGCTGACGTGAGTTCTGTCGGGCGGTAAGTCTGTCTCAGTGTGTAGCTCCTTTATTTGCGGAGGTGCTTCCGTTGTCTGTCGCTGGTTTGTACTGGAGCTGAGAGGATGAAACTGAGCACTGAGGTCAGTGATGAGCAGAGGTTTGGATATAGACGTAATCATTCATGACATTTATGAAGCTTATGTGAGAATCCTTTATTTTTCATTTTGGATAATGTCAGTTGGACTGTTTAGTTTCAGAATAATGACATTTCACAGGTTTCTGGTGTTTCACAGAAATGATCAATTAATAATAAATGATTAACTGACAGTGAAAATATTCTTCTTTGCTAGAGAATACTTCATTTTTACTGATGTCTAGACATATATACTGTCTGTGTAGTGTTTACAAATCTGCCTTTATGGCATTTGGTATTTTTTAGTAGGAGTTTTATCTTGTTATGAGCAATAAGCAGGATATAGTTAATAATGGTGTGCAAGGTGGAAATTTTGGGTTGCGTGATTATGTATTGTTGCAATATTTTATTTTCCGTTAAATGGCCTAGCCTATATCCTGTTTGGATTGTTGGACTTGAATAATTGTCTTTGAAAAGAATTGGTCATTGTAGAACGATTATGGTAATTTTCTAGGGGTGCATTTGTATAGAAAATAAAAGAATAATTAAAGGAAAGCCAAAAAAAAAAAAAAAGGAGGGTTTTTTTTCCCCCTCTGAGTACCCTTTTGAGCCAATTCTAGCACAGCCAGTGAGCTATTGTGAAGGCGCTGTGTCTGGCATCGTCATTGTCTTCGTTAGCAATTTCTCCAAACATCTTCTCTGAAACTACAGATCAGATTCATTTGAAGTTTTATATGCATCTGCCTTGGGACATTATCTACAAAGTTTGTTCACAGTTTTGAGAAATTTAAATTTTTGATGAATTTTTCAATTATTCAAAATTTCCCTTTTCTTATAATCAGCCATATATTAAAGGCTCTTAATATGGAAGTGGTTAGAGATATCAATTTATTTACTATTGAGCGCTGATAGGAAGTCATATATGGTCTTTCATTTAATTAGTGGAGGATTCTAATCACAGGATTCTAATATAGCAGCAGAACCTGACAACCTTGCAAATTCATTTTGTTACTGATTCTTGATAGAACATGCCGCTGAGATACAGCAGCACTGTTCCTTTTTTTTTTTTTTTTTTATCTCCCTGGCAGGTAGCAGCATGTCTGTCTGTTCATTATCACTTTGTTTCTGTAGAAGAACTTCACTGATATACTTTTAATGCCCACCCCTTCCTTGAACTGAGCTTTTTCTTTATCTGTATTGAACTTTATCTTTGCCCATGTGACTGAAATCATGGAATATGCAAAAGGAAGTTTTGTTTGGGAAGACCTCTTGAAGGCACAGACAACAACGTATCTGTTTTCCTTTTTGCTGCTGAAGTAATTCCGTTCATCTGACATGGCTTTTTCTTTGGTAACAAGATCTTGCCTTTGGTGTTTTTGTCCTGTTCCTCACTTACTTTCTAACTGTGGTTGAATTGAATTCTCTTTCCTTATTGCATGTCACCATGATTCAACTATTGTGCATGCACGCTCTTAGTGATGATGTATAGTTTTACAACAAAAGTATTTCTTCTACATTGTGACGTTTGTGAGATATGGTTAAAGCTTTGAACTGTGAAAAATGAAAGTCATTTATTTTACCTTCACTGAAATCCGATCTTAGTAGAGAGCAGAGTGAAGAAACTTGTGTTTTAGACTCTGGTTGTGTTATTGATTGTGTTACCTTGGTCCATCACAGTGAAATTCAACTCTGCCTCAAAAATAAAAGCATTGTCACTGGATGTTTTCATCAGAGTGATGTTACCACACCAAAATACCACAGATTATTATAAATGCCTCATTGGACTTTACATTGTTCTGAGGCTTTAACATCCATCATATAAGCAGCATATGAGCAGCATTTTTTCCAGTGTGATGGGGCTGCATTATTGCTTCAGCATCACCGTAATGTGTGTAATAGTCACATTGCACATGCAGTGTTAAGTGCAGCAAATTATCCCACGTACAGTAAAAATAGGTAAGAGACAGAATAAGAAATAAAAAGGGAGATCTGGTTGCAAAACAAACAACTAATGTTAATTTCTTAGAATCATTTCAGCTACAGAAATACTAGGTACTTGGAATGAAGCTGAATGAAGCATGGTTTGCAGGCAGAGAATGCTTGCACAAGTAATTTTCTTCTTTTTTTTAATGGAAAAATTCCCCAGTCATTCAAGTAGGATTAGTTCTTTCCACATACAGTTATATAAGACAACTGGTCATTTTTCAACTGTATTTTTCTTCTGCCATAATATATATCCCAAAAAAGAAATATTACAAGGTCTTTTTTTTCTAATATCGGGGGACTGTGTGTGGTAGGGCTGAATGATACGAAAGAATGAAAAAAATCCTGGTTATTTCAACAGATGTGCGATCATTAGTTGGTATAGTAATGTTTTTCATTTGAATTTCACTGAAAAAATATAAAAGTAATAATGCAGAGTTTTGTTTGAGTTTATAGGTAACAAATGTGTTTCCTTACCCCCAAAGAATATAACTGTATGTGAGGGCATCTCAAACACCACACTGATTCATTTAGCCTATAATGGTTTGTGCAGACACATTTTATTGTCATCTAAAAGATATGGATTTTGCAGATATTGTAGTTTCTATAATTTTATGATGGATTGTTCAGATGTACTGTGCAAAGAAGAAAACAACTCATGTTTTGATTTATCTTTTGTCAAGTTCCTTCTATAACTGATTTTTCAATAATTAATGTTGTCATGTGACGTTACACTGGGTGACGTTCACATCACATGGCAACAGCGGACACGCAAACTTCTCCTATCACGATTTAATGTTACAAGTCTTGTGTCTGAACGAATGATGTTATGAACATTATGAAAAACCTTGACATCCTGTTACATTTTCAACACTTGAGAAAATGATTTGATGCATTAATATTATGGATGGTTGTTTGCGTGGGTGCTTTAATGTCAGTACAAGCATTCAGCTCAGGCCGGACCCAGATGAACTGAAGTTTATTCATGTAAAATGGTAATTCCATATGAAATATATAAAATGGTTTGTTTTTATGGTTCAGTTTTGGCCCCCTAGTGGTTGATTATCACACACTGGCGATATCATGACGTTCCCAGTGAGCTTAAAAGACATATAAAGAGAGGAGATACTGATGACTGTGACAGCAGTTTAGGAAAACAATATGTATTTAGGTGTCAGGTAAGTAGGAAATAGTAATAATGATATTTTGATTATTTTATTCATTACTTCCCCGTTAAGTCCCCAAGACTGGAAAATATCCAGGACCTTTTTATCCCCTGTCAAAGCTGCTAATCTGATTCATTGATTTGATTGTAAGTTGATTAAAATATTTTCCAGCATTCATTCATGTTTCTCTGATTAAATATGTAAGAATTAAATTACGAAGTATCATGAGATCTTCTTTGCGGAGCTTTATTTTTACTTTCAAACAGCAGCAGTCAACTGTATTTCACTGGTTGACAGTACTCCAGTGTTGTTGTGCATTGTGAATTCATTTATTTTTCTTTACTGATGCCATCTTTGGAAGACTAATAGTGCAGAAACCTTTGCACATATGTCATAGTTGACAGGCATGAAGTTAACCAGCTTTACTGTCGCAAAGAGCAAATCATAAAAATTCTGTTCTTAATATATTATTTATTAAGTTATAAACAATAAAGTTGTTGATTTTGGAGACTTGGGGGAGATTGTTTTTCATATAAGCAGGTCTATTGTTCTCTGTCTCTCTTTTGCTACTTAGTTTGGTATTTTGTTTTCATTTAATCTTATCTTACAATTTAAGTTTATTATATTCAAAAGTCTTTCATTCAGTGTCCCTCAGTCTCTCTTTTTTATTTATGTATACTCTTTTTAACCCTTTTAGTCTCCTCTGCACTAAAGAAAACATTTAGGCTAATGTAGTGCTGCCAAACAATCAAAATTTTTAATCAGATTAATTGCAGGGTTGCTGTGGATTAATTTCAATCAATCACAATTAAATATCACTCATTTTTAATCTATATTAATGGCATTTCATTTTGCATGAGCAAACAGACTCAAGAAAGAAGGGAATATATATATATATATATATATATGCACTTAACGTGTTTGTCACAAGCTGGGTGACGCGTTAGCTGAAGTGTTAGCAGAATCCCAGACTAATGTATGCTTTGCGTTAATGCGGTATTTTAAGATGGAAGTGCTTTGATGAAAAGAAACTCCTTCCTGCAGAATGTGCATAATACTTTATGTCAGTTAACTGTTCCTTCTTGGGTTTTTTTGTCGCCTTATTTCCATCCATCCTCATATCAACACATTTGCACCTATATACAAGTAATATATAGGAGTAAGAACTTAAAGACAGAGGCAGTATTTAGATGCAATATAGGCCAGTATGACATGAATGAAAGATAATAAGCAGAACATGTGAGGTCTACTTTACTGCTTTAACAAAATCAAATATGGTGTATTTCTTCGATTAAACTCACTATTTCCTCATGTTAAATATTTATTGCTGGTGTCTCCCTCCTGTACAGGATCCAGACCTCCAGCTCCTTATGGCTGTATATGATGAGAACATCCTGAAGAATCCTTTCTACTTGGCTTTGGAGAAGCAGAGACCAGACCTCTGCAGCCGAGTGGCAGAGCTCCATGGCATCGTGAGTCACATGTGGTTCCTCCTATAAAGAGTGAAGTCCCGCACCGTCCAGCTTTGCCTCATGGGACCTCATTTTGGAGAAAACAATGTGTTACAGTCAATTGCAAGAGAGGAGACATTTTTCCATTCCCTTTGAATTATTCTGTCATTTACATCTATAATGTTTGTCAATTTAACATATAATTTTACAAGTCAAGAAAATCTCAGTTTGTGTTAAATTATTGAATTATCAGACTTTTAAAGCACGTAAATAGAAAACCTACAAGTCAGTCAGTTGTGGAGGTGATGTCATCTTAACTGAATCCCTCCATGAATCACTGAAAATGTTTCTGGAGTTTCAACATAACCAGACTTGTAGCAATTTTCACCTCTTTTAATACTTTTTCACCTCACTCTGAGATTGAAATAAATGTACCAAGGCAGCTAACGTTATGATGAGATGCAGTCCACTGAGCTGTTGTTTTTGTTTGTTTTTTTCCCCCAACATTAAATTCCCTTTTGAATAAACAAATCAGATCAAAAAATTATGCCTGTAGTCATGGCGAGATGTTGATGATTTATCCAGTCAGGTCCCATGAGGCACACTGGAAGGGGTGGGACTTCAGCTCTCTATTTGGGTGATTGAGAGCAATGTTTCTGCGGCCCCTCCTCTTCACTTAATGAAAGCGGGAGATCAGTCAATTGAATGAGAGTGTGACCACCACTAGCAAGGGAAAAATGAAAACAATATGTTTTAAAGGTTCTTACTGTCATTTTGGTTCAAAGTGAACATAAACTCATATAAACTCACCCACACCATTGCACAAGTCTGTGGAATTGTTATACCAGGAAAATGAATGCTTCCTCCATCCTCTCTTCCTTCCTGCTCTGTGTGTCTGGTAGACAGCTGATTAGGAAAGAGGGGTCTATATGTTTTAATTTGCACTTTCCCCCAAGTTCTGTCTCTCAGAGGGGCTACAGGTCTGCCTAAGAACAGTGCACTAAGTGAGAAGAGAGGAATGAACCACAGTCTGTTAGTTTCATATTGTTTCACACATTCAAGCTGCATTATGCTATTAGTAGCTGCTGGAGGTACAAACTCACTGCCAAAAGGTCAAGGTCAACATTTAAACCAATGCAAAGTGCTGTACAGAGCAGCGAACAAATGGACGACAACTAAAAGAGACTGTATTGCAGTTGAACTGTCAAAAATAATGACATTGAAGTACCATGAAATCAAGACTAAGATTCACTTTATTGACCTATATTGTAGAAAGTTTGGATCAGACCTCCACTGATGCTACATTCATCAAAATGTCATAATTGTTAGAGACAGGATAAAACAGTGATGGAGAAAAAGAAACACGCACTACAAAAAGGCAGAAAACAAAGATAAACATAATGTGTTCCCTGTTGCCAGTGTGGCAGAGGGTAAAAGCCTATAATAAAGTACAGAGAGAGGCACTACCAGTCTAAAATTGTTGATGAACATTGTAAGTAAGAATGAAGCTCTGTTGGTTTTCATGTTGATTCCATCCATATTCCGTCTGTGGTCAATTAAAATATTTAGTAACGTAAAGATAAAAGAGTCTGTAAATGTCTTCAAATGGCTCTTCCATGGCACTGACTGGTACTTACTCGAATGCACATGAGATGGTAATGATAATAAGAAGGTAATTATCTCGTTATTGTCTTGTCATTATTTTGTCAGGAGCATAAATTGTGCGGGCAATGCAGTTGTATTTGACTTCAGTTTCACAGAGAAGTTTCCAAACCTGGCTGTGATGCTGTATCTAATCAGACTCTCAAAGATCGCCTGATAAAAGATGGAAGACTGAATGTCTGAGCTTCTGATTCAACAAGTTGAAACAGTTTTGTTATCGGCCAAACAGACTATCAACATGTGTGATCTAGGTCAGTGAGCTAGCAATAAAAACACCAGAATATTTGAGTGAGAACACCTGTGAGGTGATTTTATCATAGATGAGAGAACATAAGAAGTATAGTCTGTCTGCAAATGAGCTAGGATTAGATTCATACATGTTAAAATCTTCTTACAAGGACATGGATGTGACTGGATCAGGCTCATTTTTAACCTCTTACACAGGTACTTGGGGCAGCCAAAGTTCCGTCTGTCTTTCCGTCATAATGCTAAATGACACTTGTAGTGGTGTACAGATTCCACACATCCACGTAACCAGACGAACATCAGTTAAAAGCTCAATAAAACCAATTTTTTCAAAACAGAACATAATCGAAACAGCAAGCACTTAAATGGGCAAATGTCTAAAGCAAGCTAACTGTCCCAGACCAGCGAATGTCAGTGCTAACATAGCACTAAGCAGATCCAACAGTACAAGTATTATTTCTCTACTGCTAGAACTTACTGAATGAGCTAAAGAAGAGCCAAAATAAAGGTTGCAATATGAAGTAATGATTATGAATTTTGTCTTACCTTTGCTGTTTTCTGATCATTACTTGGTTTTATATGAATAAAACTGCTGCTATCAGCTAATCCACTGTTTTGCGTTACATTGAAACAACTAGAAACAAATGACCCAGTTCTTAACTGGTTAAAGTGAGACTAAATGTTTAACCACCACTCTTCAGTATCAGGTCAAGTTTTCTGTTTAGCATCTATCTTTTGTCGTTTTTATGCTCTCAGCCTCCTTTTCCTCTTTTTCCCCCTCGTCACACACACACTGCACTTATTTGTTCAAATTGAATCAGGTAACATCTGAAGTCATCACTATTACGCTACTGTTTCTTTTATTAGATAAGCTTGTCATAGCATGATTATGTTTTCTTTGTAGACAGTCAGATGCAACTTCAACTGCCCAACCTGAGAGGAAATACAGCCACTGCAAAAGTTCATAAATATAAAAAAATAAATAAATAAATAAATGCTCTAAAAACATGTTTTAACTTGTCAATATGCTATGAAATGAGAATCAGATGTCTGAAAAATTTGCCAGCACTTGCTCTGACTCATCTGGAAACTCAGATGATCCAGATGCCATCAAATCATCAGCAAAACATAGGAAAATACAACTAACTGGATTACAGTTACTAAGACACATTTAACAGCAGACTGCTGACCTGGAAAATGAGTTACAAGTCAAACATCTGCACGACACTCGGTTCAGAGCATCAGCATAAAAACAGATCTGATTCATGACCAGAATTTACTGTTTGTGACTTATACATATGCATCCCAGCCACCTACATCACTGCTTACATCAATCAAAAGTGAAAGACCTAATAGTGTTTCTGTTCCACGTGGCTGAACTTCTGCAGGTTCTGGTGCCTTGTTGTGGAAGTTTGACTGTCAGCAGCTTCTCAGACTCTCAGTTTGACAGCTACGTCCTTCAGCCCACAGAGGACGGATACCAGACTACAGATGGAAAGGTCTGTTTTACATATTCAACAATATCACCATTGAAACTCTGCAGGAATTTGACAGTTTGTACTCTGTTTAGCTGAATAAATCCTAATAGAATTCATTTTGTTTCCATTTTTACTGGGCTGTTTACACTGTATACACCAGCATAAGAATAACATAAATATGTGACGCTATCAGTTACTGTAACAGTTAATAAGCTCATTAATAAACATGTACCAATGTTTCGGTTATGCATTTTTTTTGCTCAGACAGGTTTTTCTGTGAAAGGAGGAAACACGATGCTTCCTGATCATTTGGAATTGACATCACCAATGTTTCAGAGAGATACCAAATCCTGTTAAATTCAGCAACCAAGCTATACTTTTGCTGAGCTTTATGATGCAGTACCTTTGAAATTTTGTTTTGCTTTCACTTTATGGTGTTTTGGCTCATGGTTTTAACATTTTGGTCTCATAAAAAACATTCTAGAGATAGGTGGTGAAATTTATTCCCTATAAACATAATGTTACTTGCATGAGACTTGTATCGTCTGGAAGAAATAGAAGGAAATAATGCAATTTTTGGCAACTGTTTTTAGCAGCAGATTAATACACATTTTTTGTCCCAATAGGTTTATTGAGTCAAAATAACAATCTGACACAGAGTAGTATTTGATTTTATATAGTTCCATGATTTGTCTTCATTTCCAGTTTTTAGCTTTTCTTATAATTGTATAATATTGTGTATTTATGTTGGTTTTGTTGCTGTGCAGGATGTTCGGATCCAGGACAGGCAGGTCCTGCTGGGATCCAGCTTCCCATCTTCAGCAGCGGTCCCCATCTTGTTTGAGGAAACCTTCTACAATGACCAGGAGCAGAGCTACAGCATCTTGTGCATCTCCAGGCCCATGGAGGAGGAGCCAAGTTCAGCTGAGCTCAGTCCGCCGCCGCCATACTGCCTGAAGAGTGTGGAGGAAGTCAGGGAATTTCTTGGCCGCCACGCGCAGAAACTAGACAAGTTCATCCATGGTTTCTGCCAGGCCTTTAAAGAGCAGGAGAGGAAGGGACTCCGACATCACATTGTAAGATTTAATTTCCTCTTTTTTATTTACTTTACATTGGTCTTGTTCCTTTCTTCTATGTTTTTTCATAATTTTTTCTCTTATTTTTGTCCAAATTCTTTTTTTAACCTGTCCCTTCCAACCTATTCTAATAATTTTTGCTTAAAATTGAAGAACCACAAGACTCGATTAATCAGTGATATGCCATTTGAAAGATAGTAGCCTCTAGTTTCAGAAAACGTCTGTTTTTAGTATGTGGTAAAATACAACTTTAACTACATACACTAGTCCCATTAGCTTCGATTGCTACCCAGGTGATTCTTTCTCCAACTATGTTTTGGTCTTCAGGAATACCATAAAATAAACTTGGCAACTCATTTGCAGAGAATCTCACTTTTCTAACAAGGTATAGCAAGCGTACATTGACAAAAGTTTTATTGTAAAAACATTAATGTATTTAATACAAAATGGCAACTGGATCGCCAGTGGTCGGGCGGGTATGGAGAGATTAAATTATTGTTTTATTCTTGTTCATTCTGTTCACCTAATAAAGGTATATGCATTTTGACAAAATCTTAAAGAAGGCGAGATGGACTACTTAACTTCTGTCCTGATCTGCCAGTAAATTTGGAATTTTGTGGGTATTTAGGCTAAATTACTATGTTAAAAAGTCCTCATCATTTTCCCTTTTAGTTACACATTTTCTTTCAATTTCTGTGAAGTGTTTCCTTTAATCTGCTGAGTTACAGCCCTTCTGTCTCTGTCTGTTCAGGACTCGGTGAATGGTCTCTACACTAAATGTCTTCAGTGTCTGTTGAGAGACTCTCGCCTGGTGAGTAGAAAGAGACGGAGAAATAAATTAAGGCAATAAACACTTCATTAATGAGTTATCTTCAACGCTCTGATCTCAGCTCCTTCAATCCTTGTCGACTGTTGCACTTTTGTAGGACGGTTCAAGATATTCAGGACTCATTAACTACTTGGTAACTGAAAATAATATGAGCGCCAGTTGAATATCTACAGGGAATACATAAATAGGGCTGATTATATTAGTTTTGGAGTGATGTTTGTGCATTTTGTGGCCGTTTGGGAGGTTGTACTTCCTAAAATGTAGTCTCTCCTAATTCATAAAAATTAGTGGGACAGAATATTAAAACACCACTTAGTGTAATACGCTGCAGCATCGGAAAGGATGGAGTAAATCAGTACTGCTTTAGAACAGATGAAGGCTATAATCTCCAGTTTTGAGATGGATCAAAGTTTTTACAGAGGGTGCATTTGTGTTTTATTTCAAGTGTTTGCTGTAAAAGTGTCCATTAGACCTGGCGGACCTGTTGTATTGGGTTAGAAGAACACAATTTATGTTGAACCAAATGGAACTGCCACTTCAGCAATCTATTGTTTGGTGGTGTTTTTCCAGATGAATGGAAATAATGTTTCTACATATAATGGGTTACATCTTTTTTTTTTTTTTTTTTTTTTTGAAGTGGGGTTATAGAAGTACCCCGTAAAACCTCTACCATATATAACATGAATTAACGGTCTAAGCTACTACATGTTTAGAGTTGCATCATGTGCTGCAACGTAACAATCCTGTGAGCTTTGGCATTTGTCCCACTTTACCAGTTTAAAGGATAATATGTTTATGAGGTCCTGAAAATGTACAACTTTTCAAGCTGTTAAAAGGCCCGCAGAGGCATCAGTTGTTTAAGGCTGTATGAGGCAAAGTTTCATTCTAAAAAAGAGAATAACAGATTCAGTCTGATGTCCAAACTCATCTTTATGGGCCATGTTCTCTGAAGGATCCAGCTCCTGAACTTGAACACAAACTTCCTGTGAATCAGTGACATGTTAGACCCACAGGACTGAGGAGTTCAGACACAGCTCCCCACCCAGAGTGTTTCTCTTAGTTCTAGTAAATTTTCTGCTTAATCACAATAAATACAAGCACAAGGAGCAGTTGCATCACATCCTGTGCTGTGACTAATGCATTTTTCTTCATTTACATGGTCTCATGTTGTTTTTAACAGAAAGTACTGGCGAAGCAGGAACTTCAGATGACTCTTCTCAAACAGGCGGTGGAGGTATGTCGAATCAGTGTTATGTAAAATCTGTCTGTCCATTTTATGGATGCATAGACGTGGAGCATTAATCGCATCAATTCCATGTTATCAAACAGAAGGATGTGTCAGACATGATTAAAACACCTTTTAGAAGCTTTACTTCTTTTACATAGATGTATTGCACAATAACTTCTTGCTACATGTTAAACTTATTAACCCTGCGAGGCTGCAGAAAGGTGTGTCTGCTGGATAACTGAGCAGTACAAACACATCATTCCAAACAATTAATCCATCTTTAAGCTTAAAAGATTCTACTAAATAGTGAGATTTAATTGAAATGTAATTCCTTCATATTGATTGTACATTAATTCTGTGGTTTTAATTTGAAATTCATCATCACAAACATCTATTAAGTTATTAAGAACCCTTTAGGCTACTGAAAAAGAATAAACAACCATCATTTCTAGATGGGTCCTCCTATATTGATAAAAATAAGCTAAAGCTTTGTATACTGCTTCTCTCTTCATAGTCAGGCTCATGACTACTTCTAATGCCGCTGAGCTGCTGGAGCAAATAATATCAACCCTCTCTTATGTCTCTGTGATTTGCTTTTTTCTCCCCCAGATGTATATTCATCATGGTATCCATGATCTAATCTTTAACTTTGTGGGAACGCTAGAAGCCAGCCAGGTAAGTCTGAGAGGTGTCACTGCTCTACTGCACTTCTTTGGAAAGTCAAATACATGTACAGACTGGCTTAGTGATGAAGTAGCAGGCAAGCAAATGCAAGGACCGTAAACCAGATGCAATGCAAAGAAAAGACAAACTATGACCAAAGTGTAATTGTGTTGTGAAAAAAAGATGAAGTCAAGTTGAATGCTACATGTACAACACAGTAAAACACAAAAATACTGAATTACACCTAAAGACATGCCAATGGGGGGGGGGGGTTCTTTCACTTCAGGAATAAATATAGTGCTTTTTCACTGTGGCTTGATGCCTCTGATACAAAGTGGGTGAAAACTGATGTTTTAAATCTAATGATCAGACTAAATTTTGGCTCTGAGTGTTTTCCTGCCAGTGAAATTGGGTTTAGACTTGATTTCAGTCTAGTCTAAGTCTAAACACATGATTTGATCTCGTCTGATCTCTAACAGGATGCTGCTTTCAACAAAATCACCAGGAGTCTACAGGAGCTGCAGCAGAAAGACCTGGGAGTCAAACCAGAGTTCAGGTCAGTTCACTTTAGCGGTCACACATCTTGACCCTCTGCTTCATAGTGAACATTAATTTCTTTGACTGGAGGTGACCTGATACAGTCACACATAGTGGATGAATACCATACTTTCCAGGCTATAAGGCACACCAAAATATAAGCCGCACCTGACTATAAGCCACGGCTGTCTTAAATTGCACCTGACTATAAGGCACAGGTGTCCACGTTGTGACATGAGATATTTACACAGAAAGATGGTAAACAGAAAGATTATTGAAATATTTATTTCCATACCTTAACTGCTTTTTTCCAAACAGTGCCTGTAACACGGCAGTAAAACGGCAGGAACACAGCTGGTTCAAAAAAACAGACAAGTCATTGATCTGCATCTTCATCTTCCTTCTGCTCACTGAAACCACTGCAGTCATCTCCTTCAGTGTTGGAGTTGAACAGCCTCAAAGGCTCCGTCACACTCTTTCTACGTCTTTCCTCCATTGTTGCTCAATGGCACTTCCGTGCTGCAGCTCTATTTCCTTCTTAGACAGACACATCGATTGCTTTTAACTTAAAAGCTGCAAAATATGCATTTCTTTGCATTTTTTCCATGATGAGGGTTTGTTTGAGGGATTGTTAAAAGTTAAGATTAAAACTTCTCTTCACATCTCCTCTTCCACCTGTCTGTCTCACTTTTGCGCTTCCTGCTAGAGCACCCCCTGGTGGCTATTAGCTTGTATAAATCTATACTCGAGCTGCATCGCTGTATAGAGGGTATGCACGTGATGTCACCGCTAGCGGAAGTCACCGCAGCTACGCCCACTGAGTGGCAGAAAGAGGGAGTAGTGTAGCAGCGGTGGATTCAATGCTGTCTAAACTTAGGAACAATTTTTAATTAAAAAAAAAAATAGGGAAGAGCTGTTGTGCGATTGATTGCATGAACAGGTTTGAAAAGCAGTCGGAGCTATCATTTTACAGGCACCGAAAGCCAAAGCAAAGAGAAGCAGATGGATCTACAAATCCAGGAAACCAAACCTGGATCTGTGGATCCCGTTTGGTGTCAGGTAACATTAATTTATGCTGTATTTTTGGGTAAAATCATACCTTAAATTATGTATTTTTTTTGGCTAACATTACTTCTTAGTAAAGCTCTTGGTTTCATGATCAGATCTTTCATGGTTTTTGTCTTCATTTTGTGATTCTGAACCTTGTGCTCCTACATGATTAGTAAACTAACTTAAACTAAGGTTAACCTAGTTTTTCAAATACAGGGGTACTTGAGCACAAAGCTTTACGGCGTATTAGGGCCACATAAGAAAATAAAAACACTTGTCACTACAAGTATAAAGTCATAAAATATCGATATGAAACCTGTAATTTTATGACAATGAAGTCGAATACAAAAAGAATCACAATTTTATGAGAATGAAGTCATAGTTATAAAAAAACCTCATAACAATGTAATTCGTTTATGAGATTAAAGTCGTCATATTCCAACAATAAAACCATAATATTACAAGAATAATGTCATAATTTAAAAACAGGTGGGAAAAATATCATAATTTACAAGAATAAAGTCATACCCTGCACGTACAAAGCAGTAGTATCTGTGTTGTATAAAGTACTTGATATTAACTAGACATAAATCTCCTCAGTACCAGTAGATCATGCATATATTCACTGGAGTCAGTACACGGTCTATTGTAAATGCACTTTGGATCAGCTGGTTCTGGATCCTAGTTTTGGACCCTGGTTGTCAGTAATGATGAAACCATGTATATTTGTTTTGGGTAAAAATAGCGATGATACTTACCCTGGATGTCCAGATACGTGATTTCGGGTCACATGTCAGTGTTCATGGACCACTTGTTCTTTGGTAGCTCGTACGGATCCATGTCCAGTCCAATTGTCCTTCATTTAATTTCATATTTCACATTTTCCCGGTCTCGCTGTGTTTACTGCTATACTCTATCATGTTGAGCAGGTTAGTTTTTGCCACTCAGTCTGACTTAGAGGGGCGTGGCCCGGGGGGGAAGTGACGTTTGTGCATACCCTCTATAAGCCGCAGGGTTCAAAACAAGAAAAAAGTAGCAGCTTATAGTCCGGAAAGTACGGTACTTGTTTTATTGTAATGGACAAAATGTCATATTTGGAGTTTTGAAATGGAATAAGTCTCATCACGAATCATTAGTTTGTTACTGTTGATGTTTGAAGTTACATACTTAATATACAGTATATAAACTGATGAATAAATGTAAAAAATACATTAAATTCTCTGATGAATGTTCAGAGCTGTTTCACCGCTCTGGTCTGTAATCTGTTTTGTTATTGTGGTTGTTTGCAGTATAAATTTGTCTCGAGCCAAGAGAGAGCTGAGTCAGCTCAACCAGCAAACCTCCCCCCTCCTCAAACTGCTCTGCCTGCGTAGAGTCGCCCTGACTGCCACTCAGACCCCTAAACGCACCGGTGAGCACTGTGGGTGTATTTGTGGCTTTTGAATTTTTTTTTTCTCAATATATACCTTTTATTGAAAACAGTCCTGATAATTCAGCTAATTTTACTGGAGCAGTAAATGACATTTAAGTCATGGGAAGTAGTGAAACATGTGGTTTCCTGTAGTTCCTCAAATAAAAGCCTCATTTCTGATAATGTTTCAGGGTACAATCTTCAAATACAGGACAGGATGGTGGAGTTTGTTCATTAGCTCTGATCCAGACCATGTTGCTGCCATAACTGCCTAAGTCATTATATGTCACGATATGGACAAAAGCATTTGGACATGTTGAATTCAGGTGTTTCTTTTCTAGCAGGGGTCTAGGATACAAAACAATAACAACACGTCATTATATAGTTTTGTATTTGGATAAATATCATTGCATTGGTTAGTTTTGTTTAAATTGTTATATTTGCTTTCAAAATACCTCAGAAATGGTTTATACTTAATTTCTCTCAACATAGATTTATTTTTTTTTTTTTTTAATTTATTTACTTACTTATTTGTTTGTTTGTTTGGTTTTGGGGGGTGGGGGGGGGGTGTTATCCACGACTGTGATATTAAATGTTCTTCTACTACATTTTTAAAATATTTTAACTGTAAATAATAATTTTCTGCCACAACTAACCATCTACTTTCTTCACATCACCCATTAAACTTTAAGGAAATATTGATGTTTATAATCTATATGGACACAAATATTGGGACACATTATGTCTACAGCTGTAAGATGTCCTGTTCATGCTGGTTTGAGATGTATACATCAGTATTAATAATCAGTGTGACATTTATTACAATATAAAA
This sequence comes from Sphaeramia orbicularis, assembly GCF_902148855.1. NCBI lineage: Eukaryota > Metazoa > Chordata > Actinopteri > Kurtiformes > Apogonidae > Sphaeramia > Sphaeramia orbicularis. The sequence goes on along the minus strand of NC_043962.1, from coordinate 36,812,672 downwards.
CTATATTATGACATTTGTCATTATTGTTTTGTATCCCAGACACCTGTTAGAAAAGAAACACCTGATTCGAACATGTCTCAATATTTTTGTCCAAATTCTTTATGACTTAGGTAATTATGCTATGAGGCTAATGATATGGTATTTTATTGGCAGTTGTCCACAGACAAAATACTTAAAACGCCATAATGCTTCCTAGACAATTTTGATATGAAGCACTTATTTTTAATCTAGCTCATTTATTTTATGCTGATGTGTTGTATATTCAGAACAGGTGTGAATAAAGTGTGTGATTTTTCCTGTAAATGTTTCTCAGATAAATTCTTGTTAAGAAAAGAAGGATACTTATTCACTGACACAGTAGGAGACGTTTAATGTGAAATAATTACATTTGAGCTTGTATTTAAGGGCGTTTTCAGACTGGGTATCCAGATCTGTGCTGTACCTAGATGCGTTCACACCTTTCCTGCAAATATTACATTCACAAGCACGTACCCCCGAGAAGGAGTCGGTGTTAGTGCAGAAACAGTAGGTAGCGATGTGGAAGGAATTCTGTAGCTATCCAATAAACGCAGAAGTGTCATAAACCAAGCGACTGTTCTGTTCACAGGCAGTACTTTTCTATCTGTTAGCGTGTTTGAAGCAAAGTGAAGAAGAGTGACCTTCGTTGTCCCTGATATATCACTGAGTGGTTCGGTCGATAAGGTGAGCCTGTGATGCGCAGATCCGAGGCTTTTTCAGGAAACAACAGGAGCACCGTCTATGGTCTCGTAGTGATTAGGTCATATCCGTTGTCGGAGTGGTGATTAGGTCACTTCTGGTCTCGGGTACAGATCGTCTTCACACGATAATGTTCCGTGCTGGAATCCACATAGTCCGTACCCAGGATTAACTTCTTAGCTGGACTCGGGTACAATACTCACGCACAAATCGTTTGCATTCACATTGATAAAATTAGGTGGACTTTAGGGTCCAACGTACTCGATTACTGACTCAGATACCCAGTGTAAAAACGCCCTAAGTGTAAGGAATAATTACAACCAAAGCAAAACTTGACCACTTTTTTTTTTCATGGTACCACTTTACGGTACATTTGTTTGTATTGGGTTTCTGTCGTTTGGCCCAGTTACAGCACAGTTCTAGCACATTCGCTCTCTGAAAAATCATCCTGTCAGCTGCTCACCTCTGCACACAGGCAGAACGAACTCTGCATGATCTCGTAGCAGCCTCTCACTGTCTGTAATCAGATCAGCACACGGGACAATATCAGCTCTGTCTGCCTCTAATGTGTTTGTCCAGTTTGCTTTGGAAATCCGAGCTCATTGGCCCACAACAACCCCGCTGTCAGTCTGCAGAATGGTACGATCCGCTCCTAATTAATGTTTGTCGAAAGGATAATTCACTCATTTGGGTCAGACAGAAGGAGTGTGTCCCACAGTGTCAGGAGAACACCGTGGAACAAAAATGATTTAATGTGCTGTTTGTATTTGACCTAACAGTGTATGTGTTCTCTCTGCAGTCAGTATAGAGGCTGTATCTGCAGACGACCTGCTCTCTGTCATTCTTTATCTGCTGGTCAAGACGGAAATCCCCAACTGGTGAGCTTAAAGGGAGATTTACTATGACTTTTAACCCTGTGGTTTGTGATTTCACGATTTTCTTAAGTGGGTCATTCCATACCAAGTCACTCATACCGCCCAGTTCATTCCATCTATTCTATTCTATTCTATTCTATTCTATTCTATTCTATTCTATTCTATTCTATTCTATTCTATAGTTATATTAAAAGGACAGAAATAGACTACAAGAATAAACAAAATACAAATTACATACAATGATGATGCTGACAACGAAAAGTAAATACAGTCCGTCCTTTTCTACTCATCAACTGATCATTTTTCACTGGAATCCATTGAAATATGTACTGAGCATCCAACACTCCTCAGGGGTAATTTGCAACACACACTCTAGACGTCTATTATTACCTAATCCCAGTAGTTGATGATGTCACAGGTTAGTTGAGTAAAGTTTGAAGTTGCTAAATAATATACGTGCATGAACTGATGAATTAAGGTTCGTGTGCTTTTCCAGAAACACTGAACAAGATGAACTCATCTAGTTTGCCAGAAACCATGCCATTAAAAGCTGTAACTTTCTCATTTCCTGAACTCTATGTAACAGGCAGGAAAGCTTTGATTTCAACACACAGTAAAATGTCTACCAATGAAATAAAGCCAATAATGTTAAAACCAATGAAACGTGCTAAAAACTAGCTACTAGTGGTTAAACGATGGAGTAATGTAACCTTTTAAACATGTTTATACCATATATGTAAAATAAATGACAACACATTACTGGAAATGGAAATGAATGGAAAAGGATACAATCAGAGCTCCAAAGCTATATTTAGGTATGATTGAATTAGATTAATACTAGACAGAATCAATACTGGATTAAAAAAGAATAAAATACTAGTAAAAATAACTACAATTTTATTAATGGGATTTCAGCTACATTAATTTATTTATATATGTCTGGACAAATTTCAACCCAATCCAGTGAAAATCAATGATTATTGAGGCTTAAAAACAAAAACTATACACTGATTTAAATGTAGCTCAGAGGTTATTCTTCATCACAATAACATATTATCTTCAAGTATGTATGTTTGTTATAAATATAATGATATAATACAGAGAGAAGTACAAAATCTGAAATCATCAAAAGTACAGTCATGGCAAAAGGTATTGGCAGTTTTTTTGTTTTATTTTTTCTATGTTTCTGAGGTACATCAAAGAACAGTTATAAAGTTCAGAGATGTCTATCGGTAAATTGATGCAAAGAGTCGATCTGTTTCACTGCCAAAACATTTGGCCAAAACTACAATAAAATAATTTATCTCTTACCCATCATCCATTTTCTGCTCATCGACTAAACAGTCAATTGGACGGAAACTGAAAGTCAAAATAAGTTCCTGAATCACATTTTATCTTATTCATCATCTGTTACAAAGAGAATAAAAGAACAGTGTCTGCTTTTTGTTGGACATCGTTTTCCACTGTCAACCCACTGTTAAGTTTTGTTACTGTGACCACAACATGGATATTAAAAAGTAGTGTAATGTTTTGTTTTCAGGATGGCGAACCTGAGCTACATCAGGAACTTCTGCTTCAGTCACTCCAGTAAGGATGAGCTGAGCTATTGTCTGAGCACCTTCGAGGCTGCAGTGGAGTACATCAACCTGGGGAAGCTGCAGGACACACACTCTGTAGGTCACACAAAACCAGGAACATGAGTGTGGATGTTTGTCAGGTGGTTTACAGCGGTGAAGGAAACTGTTTTTGTTTTGTGTTGTTTCTTGCTTCAGGGCACGGGTGAGCTGAACGACAAAGCACTGTTCAGAGAGAGGATGAGTCTGCTGGCTCAGAGCGCTGCCACGCCCATCCACTGTCTGTTTGAGGTGGGCTCGGATGGATGGATGGATGGATGGATGGATGGATGGATGGATGGATGGATGGATGGATGGATGGATGGATGGATGGATGGATGGATGGATGGATGGATGGATGGATAGATAGATAGATAGATAGATAGATAGATAGATAGATAGATAGATAGATAGATAGATAGATAGATAGATAGATAGATAGATAGATAGATAGATAGATAGATAGATAGATAGACAGACTGTTCCAAATTTAAAAAAAAAAAAAAAGATACATTTGTCTTTTGTCATGGCTTTTAGACAAAATTTAAACATAGGATCAAGTCCAACGGCATATTGAAAGACATTAATTGACATTCGTTTAACCATTCAAGATCATCTTAGGTCAAAGGTTGTGTCGTCAATCAAGTTGTGATACTAGTGTATTTCATCATATTGCACATTCTGTTAATTTTGAATTCAGACTTTGGACTTTAGAAAACCTTCTTGTAGAACTGACTTTTTTTTGTGTTTCTTTTCCTCTTGCTTATACATGTTTTTAGCTGGTTAGGCAAAATCTACGGTCTGGGTTTGACCTTTCAAGGTCAAAGGTCATGGCACCGAATGAAAGCCCATATGTGACTTCCTATCTATTGCTGATAGTAATTATATCAATATCTTCAACTGTATACAAGTTATAGCACTTTGAAATTTGTCCCATTACAAACTAAAGGGGACTTTTAAAATTTCAAAAATTCATAAAAAATTCAAAAATCTAAATTTCCCAATTTGCTGAACCAACTTGATAGACCTTACCCCAAAGATGTTCCACGACAAATATTAAGTGATTCTGACTGACTGTTTCGGAAAAGAAGATTTTTGAAAAATTGTTTTCAGATGACAGATGGACGACAACTGATACAAATAGTAAAAACCACGCCCAGGCATTAAAAACACCACAACAGATAACAGCAAGTAAAACACATAAAATACGTAAAAACACAGTCCAGTCTATTTTATACTATTAAGAGCAGCTATTGCAGAGGGGATGAAAGGTTTTCAATAAGTGTTTTTCCTGGCCAGTGGGTTCTGTAGCGTCTGTAGCAGCATGAAGGAAAATAAAACAAGCGTTAACATTATATTCACTTATCCTGTTTGGTTTGTGACAGCACATCGCAAATGGAAATGAGGCAGAGGTTGAACGTCTGCTGAGTGACGGGGAGAGTGATGAGGACATCCGGATGTGTCACCCCCTCTGCTCCTGTGACCTCTGTGACCTCCAGATGTCTGGGTCAGCATTTTCACACTGCAGTTACATTTTCACATAAAGCACCTGGAACATCGAGTCCCAAAGTGTCTTCAGACCGTTGGTCTTTTTTAGCTTTTTGTTGCACATTTGTCTGCTGATTGCTGTATTTTAAGAGCTTGTTCGAGATGTCTTCTCTACAGAGCAGCACAAAACCACGCTGCATCTAAATCCTAGAATAGTACAGAAAACCCTTTGTGCTCCTATAAACACACTTATGTTCACACGGCAAATAAAACTTATGAATGAAGCTGTCCAGTAAATGAGACAGAACTTACCTGCAACATTTTCCCGGAAATCCCCATGAATGTTTTCTTTTCTACTAATTTTTCCACTTAAGATCAGTTCCCCTTTATTCTATAATTTGTCGCATCAGTGGTGTGAACGAGGAACAAAAAAAAAAGCTGTTTGCTGTTTCACTTCCTACTTGAATGTGAATACCAACACATACTACTCCATGTTTTCAGTACTGACTTTCATTGTCAAACTATGTCATAGACTTACAGTTGGAATTGAGGCCTGATTTTGGAGATTCATAACAGGTTAAATCTTTCATACCTCATGGCTTTATGGTGGCTGACAAGGAACTAAACTGTCAAAACTACAGCCAAATATGTGACATTTCACTACAAAAAACTGATGATTTTGATTTTACATCCTATTATGAAATGGAAAGACATTGAACACAGAGAAAGTTTACAGTTGCTTTGGTTTTCAATTTGTTTTTTTACAGTTTTACCTTAGTTTGATGCAGCATGAGTTTACTTTTAATTCAGTCTGTTCAATAACACTAATATAACCTCCTAAGACCCAGCTATGGGTTTTCTGTCCATTTTGTGGACAAGAGTTTCACAGCTTTATAAAAAAAAAAAAAAATGTCCACCGCAAATGACATTCCATAAAAATTTTTAAAAATGCTTCTGAGAAAACTGTTGCATCATGATGTTTCCAATATAGGAAATTATTTCATTTAAAAAGTCAAAAATAAAGCCAAAATTTGTACTTTCCTGGGTCTCAGGAGGTGGATAAATTGACTGACTGGTTTTGTCTTCTCGTTGCAGGAAGTTAAACGACCCGTCTATCGTCACACCGTTCTCCAGAGATGATCGTGGTTATACTCCATTGCACGTCGCTGCTATTTGTGGTGAGCACCTGCTGAACTCGCAGAAGGATCAAACACAAACTTTTCAGTTGATCAGGCTCTGACTCATGTAAAAATGTGTGTTTGTGTTTCAGGTCAGGCGCAGCTCATTGACCTGCTGGTGCATAAAGGAGCTCCTGTAAACGCCACAGACTACCACGCCCTCACACCGCTGCACCTGGCCTGTCAACGGGGATACCAGGGAGTCACGGTGAACACTTTGACTTTTACATACAACTCATTTTCATTTCATTAAGTAACATCTGAACCTACCTCTAACTGTGAAATGTAATGGTTTTGATTATAGGGACTTGTATTTCATGCCTTAACTTTACAACTCTTTATCAGATCATTTGGTCATAAAACTACTTTTTTTAGGCAACTGGCTTGAACAGAAATTTCAGAAACAATATGCCATGTCTTGGAGTATTCATTCCCAAATACTGGGCTGCTAGAAATTTTATGTTTTATGTCTGCTACCAAATAAATGTCCACTCACAGCAATTTGAGAAAATCTTTGAACAAGGAGCTCATTTTTTATGCGAGTAAAAACAACTATTGAACTTATGAGATTGATGCTAGTTGCCTGAATGCACTAATTTTCCTGATTTACAAATACTCAATTGCGTCAATGTTTTTCATAATATGTGCACAAAACAAAGTTGTGATTTATATCAACTTAGTATGTCTTTAAAATGGCTTGACTCACCTATTCAGAATAATATTTGAGGGAAACTGAAATGATCAGGGATGTGAAACTATCATGATTTATAAATAAAACAAGATGGAGAAAACACTGACCTAAAATGACAATCATGTTAGTCGTTTAACACAGACCAAAACACCTTTTTAGTATAATTTTCAGACTTTCTAAGACAAAAACTTCATTAATCCTCTACTTGATGCATAATGTATCTAAAGTTATCATGGATAAAACTTACAGTGAGTGCTGTTCTTCCAGCTGCTTCTGCTGCACTACAAGGCCAACACAGATGCTCAGGATAACAATGGCAACACGCCGCTGCACCTCGCCTGCATGTACGGACATGAGGACGTGAGTCAAACACTGTTTTTTCCCTCACTAATGGCTACAACAGAGAGTGAATTACTTACTTGGACATTCTAATACAAAGATTATTCTTTAATACTATTTTATGTGATTTTTAAATTGTACTACTTTTAGATTAAATTTTTTTCACTTGTAACTTCTTATGTATGTAAGATGAAAAATCTCCCAAATAATGTCTAATAATTCATAGTTTCTCAGACAGTTCAATTTTGTATTATAAATTATCTAGGTACTTTTTAAGTATTGCCTTTCTTTTTTTGCACTTTATACTTCTACTTTATCTCAGAGGACTGTTGTATTTTCATTCCACTAGTGTGTGAAGGCTCTGGTTTATTACGATGTCCAGACGTGCCGCCTGGACCTGCAGAACGACAAAGGTGACACAGCGCTGCACATGGCGGCCCGTTGGGGTTACGAGGGAATAATCCAGGTGCTGCTGGAGAACGGTGCGAGTACCGACATCCTCAACAAGAACAAGGACTCCCCTCTGCAGTGTGCACTCAACTCCAAGGTAAAAAACAGACAGCAGAGCCTAGAGGGACAGCAGAGGGGTCACATGTTAGTCTGCGATATTTCATTCACTTTCCATTAATTCCCAGTCAAACAATGACACCTGACTATATTATCCATTTGCAACACATTAGATCACCACAGATTTGGTTGCTCTGCTTAACCTCCTGAGGTACATCCTTTTCTGTCTTTGAAGTTATTTCTTGTGGTGAAGGTTATTAAATGTGGGAACTGACCGAAAGCTCCTCTTTCACAAATCATTAAAGATGATCAAAGGGACGTCTAAAATGACACATTCTTAATGTTTGTAATCTGATCAGCCAACGCTGTTTGTAGGAAATGAATGTATTTGAGCGGCCAGGTCGTGGGAACAGAGCTGACTGATCCTCTTGGCTCTCTGTGTGGTCTTGAACTGACCTCAGATCTGCTGAAATCATGATAAAATAGATGTTAGACAGCAGCTGACTACTTAAAATGTGACCACTCTGAATTTACAGACTTGGAACTTATTAATAAGCCCCTGGAAAGTGATCAAGTGGAAGATGGATGATCATAAGCCATCAAACAATGCTGAACTGCTTACATTTTTTTCTAGTACCCAAGAGCTGTATGAGAGACTGGTAGAGAGCATGCCAAGTAAACTGTGATTGACAATCAGAGTTATTCCAGGAAATATCAATTTCTATAATCTCTCTTATGTTAAAACAGTATTGTTGTTTGGAAATTAAATGCACAGTTGTTTTCTTTGCATAAATCGAGGTCTGAAAATGTTTCTTTTTTGCTATTGGTTATGTTCTGCAAATAAATGCTCTATAAATGCAAATGAGTGAATGTATGGTAGATGTATCGGATAAGCGGTAGAAAATAGATGGATGGATGAATGTATGTGATACAAAAAATCCCTGAGACATCAGTGTGCCAAAAAATATTTAATTTGAAATTTAGGGAAAAAATATCCTTGAATAAGCAGAAAAGTCCATCTTACTTTTATACACATCTAAAATTATGAAATAACTGCTACAAATTGTAAAATAACTTCTGTACTTTAACGTCTCTTAACTTTTTCCTGCATTAAAAAAGGAATAGTGACAACATTTCAGTTAATTTTCAACTGTTTGTTTAGATTTGTGCTTTATTTTTTTGCAGATCCTCGTGTTGTTGCAGTCAAGTCAGAATGGATGTCAACACAAAGGCAGTGGTTTTGATGTGAGTTTGACGTGCATATTATATCATGTCTGAAAAATAAAAATAACGAAGGCCACATGCCACAGCTTGCAGAATTGGGATCATGTGATGATGGAAAAAGTTCCTTATTTAGTCCAGAATAAAGGCTGACTTCGCTCTTGGTGGATTTTGGAAAGGAAGCACCCTGCCTTGATAACCTTCTGTCTTTCTCTTCCTCCCAGTCTCCCAGTCGCTCCCCTCAGGCCTCAGATTGCAGCAGCCGTCGCTCGTCCATCTCCAGCACGTCCTCCCTGGGCTCCGAGGCCAAACCAGAGGGAGAGCGAGTTAGGCACAGAGAGGTAACAAACTGCAAAATGCATACAGTGTGCTAAAAATTCAACCTGATGTTACAGCCACCACCCCTAAATGCAGTAGAAATACTTCACATTTCACCTTAAGTTGAAACAGACAAATGAATATTAACTCGAACAGAAGCCAATGGTGTTTTTTCCATAAATACAAGCTGCATTTATAACACCTGAAATGGTCCAGTATAGTTTCAAGGTTTGGCTATGAACATGGTCTCTTTCTGTGGCGTTAATGTAGAAACAACAGAAATAGAGCTGCTAAAGAAATCCTTCCTCATTTTATTTGTGTGTTATGTATGTTAACAGGTAGAGAAACTTCTACGTGCCGTGGCAGATGGAGATGTGGAGATGGTGAGAACAAATTTACAACAGCAGGACTCATATCACATTTCCAAAAGTGAGTCATCATTCTTGAATCAGCTGTTTTTTTGTTTTTGTGCAGGTGCGTTACCTGCTGGAGTGGATGGATGAAGAGGATGAGGATGAAGGAGAGATCCGGTCTGAGGCTGTGCTTTGCCATCCGCTGTGTCAGTGTCCAAACTGTGCTCCCACCCAGAAGGTCTGATAACATTCAGAAAAAAAACAAAAGCATTTTGGGTCAATTTTGTTTAGCTCAGTGTAAACGGTTATTGCAGGTTGCACAGTTAACGTGGTTACTTTGGATTTCACATTGCATTTTCATAACACACTTAAGAAGTTTGCTTGACTTAACAAATATTACAATTAACTTTGAAGTTTTTAATGGACAATATTTCGATAAAAACGTGTCCTCCTCTCCCCATGTGCTACTGCAGCTCATTTTTCCTTCTTCCTGTTGTTTTTCTTTACATGTTTAATTTATTTTGATCTGAAAAAATGGCTCAGTTTGATCCTGACCAAACCAGAAAATTTGTCTGTCTGGTCTAATCTATGGTCCAGGGAAATCTTCACACTTTGGCTCAAACCAGAAAGTCCCTGATTTAAAAAAAAAAAAAAAAAAAAAAAAAAAAAAAGGTAGTGTCAAAGTGATCAAGAACTAACAATGGAGTAAATTATAGGTTTTAGTTTGCCTCTTGTCAACTTTAACTCTTTCAGTGCCATGGGCCGATTAAATCGGCTTTACGAATACAACCTGTAAAGTGCCACGGGCCGATCAGATCGGCTTTGGAGAACACGCCATATTTGTGTACAAACAAACCATCCACCCCCATTTCTTTCTCACATTTCGATGACGTTCTTTCTGTGTCCCCCTTTTGAGACCAAGCAGACGGGAATTTGAGGTCACACGACCGAATAATATTTTTATATCTTTTTAATGTTTCTTATTCTCCGGTGTTTCATCAGAGGGAGCCCTCCATGCCGGGGGGCGGCTGTGGACTCCGGGGGCTGTGGCGCCTTCTCTCACTGGGGTCCGCTCCTTTCTGGTGGGTGGGGGTCCCAGTTGGCCCTCTCCCACTAGTTGGGATGCGGGGCTGTGTTGCTGGTGCCTGGTCGCCGGGGTCGGCGGCTGCCTCCTGGTGCGGATGGCTCCCTGAGACAGCGCCTCCTAAATTGATGTTTTACTTTTACTTGTACATTTTTGTTCTGGTCTAGCCGTGCTCAGTCAGTCTTCTTAAGTATGTGTGAGCTTGTGGGTTTGCATGTGTGTGTGTGTGTGTGTGTGTGTGCGGGTGAGTGGGTGGGTGGGGGGCGGTACTGATTTTTAAACTGATATGTAAAGCACTTTGTGCTACAGTTTTTAATGTATGAAAAGTGCTATATAAATAAAGATTATTATTATTATTATTATTATTATTATTATTATTATTATTATAATAAATTATGCAAATTACGATCAATAATGAATCGGCTGCGTCCGGTGCGTTTTGGATCTAATCAGCAATCGGTCGGATGTTACCGAGCGGTTTCCTGCAGGATTCTTCAAATATTATAAAAACAACGCGAAATACTGAAAAACGTCCAAATTCTGTGGCACTTTTAAGGCTTATTAGCCCCTTAACTGTCTGGCACTTAAGAGTTAATGTACTGAGAAGATACATGGACCATCTCCAAACAAATGAAAAATCAAATTAGAGCCTGTGAGATGAGGACATACAGGAAAATCCTGAAGATTTTTTGGACAGAAAGAGTCACTAACTAGGTCAGGAAAATTAACACCAGACAGCACCTCCTTAAGTCTATACAAATCAAAAAAACTCAAATTTTTCGGCCACATTGTTTGACAGAACAGCCTACAAAGAATGCTACTCAGTGGAAGAGGAAGACCAAAAATGATGTGGCTTAACAACATCAGCCAATAGAGTGGCCTCACCTTTATCGAGGCAAAAAGAAGGACAAGAGACCGAAGGGGCAGGACAACCGAGGCACTCAACCCTTTTGAGGACGGAGTTGGAGATAGATTTTGATTCGAACATAGACAGTAATCGTGACTAGTGAAATTAAAATATTAGACAGACATCCTTCTGCTGGTTATGGGAAATGTTATTATTGTATATTCATGCAATATGATATAGTATCCATAGTAACATGTATCTGTATCAGTATGTGATACAGTGTATGATAACGTACCTATTTAAAAAGGCTTATAACTGTTGATGTTTGTTTTCTTGGGGGGATCTGTCCTTTTCTATTGTAGCACTCTGAGATTCACTGAATGAAAAGTGCGTTATATGTAAAATTTATTATTATTATAACTTTGTTGTAATGTGTTTCCATCTGATCCTCTGTCTGTCTGTCTGTCCTCTCAGCTGTCTGTCCTGCAGGCTGGAGCTCTCAATGTAAACAGCAGTAATATTGACGGTTTCACGCCTCTCCATGTCGCCGCCTTACACGGCCACTCTGCCCTGGTCTCTCTGCTAATACGCCACGGCGCTAACGTCAACGCACGCACAAACCAGAGCGCCACACCGCTCCACCTGGCCAGCCAAAACAGCCACATCCAGGTAAGAAACAAAGTAGCAATGAATATGATAAGCTGAGTCATATGCATAAATCAGGTCACATTGCTCTGTTAAGCTTTTATGACATGGTAGTGATAGGTGTAATTTTACAGTAGCAGGTCATGTAGAACTGGGTCACCCTCAACACTCATCATGTCTCTGCTGTGTTGTTTGGTTCATGTTGCTGTGCTTTATCAGTGCCACCTGGAGGCAGAAAAGAGAAATACAAGAAAGGTTTTGTTATTGCACAGTGGGGATGAAAGCTTGAAAAAGCTTGTTGTAAAATAAGGAACAATCTGAACTTGAAGTTTTTGGTTTAACTGTATGTTTTGACTAGGGCTATGTCACTTTAGTGTTGTTGCCCCAATCCTGATCCAATTAATTTATTAATCTGTATCGGCAAATTCATAGATCACATCTAGCACTCAAGTACAGACAACTTATTAAAATTACTGTAGTCTGTTAACTTGAAGATTGGAAAAATAATAAAATAAATTCCCACAACCAAACAGTTGTTTTTATTATTGTCATTTCAGTTATTGTAAAGCATTGGTTTTTATTCCAAATAATCAATCAAAAAACATTGTTTTTATAAGTGGCTCTCATCACTTCCACTTTTTTAGACTCATACCAGGAAAACTAGAACATTCAGAATGACCTATATAGCACAAAGTGGTGTAGTAGTTTAGCATTAACATTACTCGTCGCAAAAAATTAAAATCACAACTCTTAAGTGCAGTGTTACAGGAAATCTAATATGATTCCATACTCCATTTTTCAAGTATCCTTCAGTGTTGCTTCAGTAGAGCTTTCTGTTTTCTGATTTAAAACATTCTTCTCTGCAAATATTTTAGCTACAAAGAGTTTGCTCCATTTATGACACACTTATGACAGACAGGATCCAGGTTAGAATCATACTTACTAAGTTTGATTCACATTCAGTTCAAAATGATTAGCCCTTATGCTAATTTTTTTTAGGTTGGATCAAGACATAAAGTGTTGTACATGTGTGTGTTTTAGGTGGTAAGGTTTCTGCTGGAGTGCAATGCCAAACTCAACAAAAAGGATCAATATGGGAACACACCTCTAATACAGGCCTGTCTCCGTGGAAACCTGGAGACGGCCACCACCTTGTTACAGGTAAACACACATGCTCTTGAACACGTTGTAGCTACACACATAGAAGTAGTTCTAATGAGAGCTGTTTGTGTTTTTAGAGCAACGCACTGGTGAATGTAGCAAACCATCAAGGGAACACGGCGCTGCATGAGGCGGTGCGTGGAGGACACCAGCTGCTGGTGGAGGCGCTGCTGAGGGGCGGAGCCTCACCTGGTCTGAGGAACAAGAGGCAGAGGACTCCACTGGACTGTGCATATGAACTGGGCGGCAAGGTAATGCTTTACCCACATAAAGGATCAAATGTGAACGTTAAACATAAGGGCACAGTCAGGGGGACTATGAACATGTTGGGTGGAAAAAAAAACCTTTAAGATAGACTTATTTTGTCATTTGTAGCTGATACATAACTGTTTGGGAGTTCTAAAACCAACTTTACTGTTTCTAAATGATGTCTATAAAAAAAGAGAGCCGATTGATTTTCATTGTTTTAAAAGACTATATTTGACGTCCACATTTCCATTTTTGTCTTGTACTTTACTTGCCCAAGAGAGTACTGGTTTATATCTCAACCTTAATGATTATAGATTTTAAACATTATTAATATTTATTCACTCCAAGCATGATATTAGGCTAATATTAAATCAATTGTGCTTGACAGATAATTTTGATTACCAGCCTCGAGGACTTGAGAATTTACTTTACGTAACTATAATCACTTTTCCCTACGTAACCAGACTTCCTTCATATTGATATCCCCAAATCCTAGACCAATTAATTTTTTTAAACTAAAATTGCAGGAGTTGCAGTCAACAACATACCTGACACTATGGTAATGTTAATTCTGGCAGCCTCAAGTGAAAACGGCAACTTTTGATATGCTGAAAAATTTGCCAATTTTAAATGTTTTTTTTTTTTTTTTTTAACCCAGATACTTTTCACAGATTTTGGTGAAAATGGCTGAAATTGACAAACTTCTTTGCAGGGCCTCAAAGTACTAGAAAAACTCTTTCCATCCATGTATTACACTTATATACCAGGTAAATGTAGGCAGACTCATTATCATCTGAATTATTTTTTTACCCTCTGTAACCACTTGACCATGCCCATATCATGATTTGAAAAGGATGGGAGAAAATTTTGTGTGTATGGTCATGACAACAGACCTGCAAAGTCAGCATCAGAAATATTCAAAATATATAGAGATTCTACATTACCATCACTAGTATGAGTTTCAAGGCCAAAAACTAAAATAAAGATAACAGTTTAATGGTAGAGAATTGATCCCAGTGCACTGCAAATCTCTGAAAAAAAGGCAGAGTTAAAAAAAATTCAGGAAGTCGGACACAAAATACTGGCTAATCAGTCATAAAGTTAAAAGTTAAAATGCTTAGTGCTTGTAATATGTGGAAAATAAAAAGAAAATGAGAACAAAACTCCAATTGCTGTGAAGTGTAAGCCAGGTTTATGGGCCTGTGTTGGTCAAAATAATTTTCTTTAGAGCAAATATAATTGTGTATCCCTTTATTTTCATACAGGTGTGGTGGTGTGTGGGCATATGTAAGGTTTAATATTGTATTGTTAAACTGGTAACTGTGACAATACAACTTACATGAACTGGTGGTTTAATGTAGAAGTTATAAATCAATTAGTTTAACATTTTAGTAAAAATTGTGTGAATGAGAGTAAACATTATTTTATTTGGCCTCAAAAATCTATAATGAAAACCAAAATAATAACATGAGGTATAATGGTTATTTTTGTTTCCTGCTGCAGAACACAGAGATCCTGAGAGCTCTGCAGAAAGCATCTGGACTTTCCCCTGATGCTGAACCAATCAAACTGCTCTCTGTGCCCAAAGGAGCTCTGGGTAATAAACATCAAAATGATGATAGGTTTATTTAATGTTGTTAAATCAGGTGCCATGAATAGTAGTTATTTATTTTAAACTTTTCCTTTACGTTTATAGTGATGTTTATCTTACACATTTCTTCATTTAGATTTTTATCTGAACCTTTTTGTTCGTTATTATTTATTGATGTATTATAATTTAATCTGAAGCCTTTTGCAGCAACAATCTCTTGATGAAATTCAGATCATACTAGAGATCCTCTATTAAAGGATTTTATGTTCTTGTTGTGTTCACAGCTCATTCGTTTGTTCAGCGTCTGCGGCTGCAGGATCACGCCAACGGCAGGAAACAGAAACTGGCTCAGTCCATCAGCAGGTATTCAGGTTTTATCTGTTGAATCAGATAAAACAGCTGCGTGGCTTTCACTGTGTTTAACTACAGCTTCTTTGTCCTGTCAGGATTCATCAGATGAAGAAAGGATCCTCTGGTTCCTCACCTGTCCGTTCACCAAACCTCAACCAGGTGCATTCTCTTAATGTTTACTGGTGAACTCTCTGCTGATACTTTATGAAGCAACAACACTTTAAAGATTCAACACATTAAGTGTCTTCTAAACACAATAACTCTTTCAAATGTGAAGGAGTTCTATATTTATCCAGGACTATCACAATACCAAGAGAAATTACTGAATTCTGTCACTTTAATTTGTTCTGAAATTATACCAAAACTCCACATTTTCCATGCATTTTAAGTTTATGTCTTCAAACAAATTAGAAATCCTGAATACTTATTAAAACTGACAAATTTACCCAAGAAGCACAGTGATTTAAAGTCGTCTTCAGTATCAAATATCACATGATTAATAGCGTGCACATTTGGAGCTCACAACATGATTCACGATACAT
The DNA here is from genome assembly GCF_902148855.1 of Sphaeramia orbicularis. NCBI lineage: Eukaryota > Metazoa > Chordata > Actinopteri > Kurtiformes > Apogonidae > Sphaeramia > Sphaeramia orbicularis. The sequence continues at coordinate 36,796,902 of NC_043962.1, read as the reverse complement.
GGGAGACTGTTACACAATGCAAGGCAGTTTCTATTTTATCTGAAATGGAACCACAAGTTTTGGCTCTAAAACCCCACTGCATGATGGGATGCGTAGCATAATGTAGGATTTAGTACTCTGCAGTTACATCCATTCAAGAATCTGAAAAAAACATTGCATCTGCTGCTCCAATTTGCTGATTGTTTTGCTTGTCCTAAGGTTTTTGAAATACAATATTTAATCCCTGGACTACACTGTTGTTATTATGAGCATTTTAACATTGTACTGCAGCCGAGGATAATTTCAAAGTAGAGCTAAGGTTTGACAAAATGCTCCAAAATTCAACTAAACAGTTAAATAGTTTTATTTTTTGACAACAATGTGCTTTTTACTCATCAGCATCATTCTAAAAAATTCGGTCCATTTGTCATTTACTTTTATTTTTCAGTTTGTCATCAAGATTTCAGTCTGACTTTGAAAATAATGTAAAAATTTCCATCATAATTCTCTGATCTTATCTTCACTTTCTTAAATGTACAGTGAAGTGGGGAAAAAAATGTGAAAATAATGATAATATGAACATATAATATCTGATGCGAACATATTCTCCAAAATTAGATATCATTAAAAGTGTTTCATTAAAAGTTTTGTCATAAAATGGTGACAAAATGATCTTTAAAATGTCATACTAACAGATGATTTAACTTTTGGCAAGAGTTAAATTAAACATACATGCTTGTGTTATCTAAATTATTTATAGATAAATGTCTAATTAAATATAAAACAAAATTAGTGGGTAAACAGTCACTAGAGAACAGTTAAACTCAATGGACATAAGTTGAATTATTAGATATATGCAGCTTTCTTTAACCCTTTGGGGTCTGAGCCTTTTTTGGCTGTTTTTGAGTACTTTTGATTTTGCCTTTATATCTATATAAAGAAATGTTTACTATATCCATGTTTGGTATCTTTTTTTTTTTTTTCAGCACAACTTCATCTGTCTCCTCAGCCTATTATTTTTTCACTTTAACCTACCATAGTAACACAAAAGGCCAAAAAACATACTAAAAATATGAAATTCGATTTGAAAAATTTATATAATTAATTTCATAAATAACACAAAAATGCTTAACGAACCTTTTCAAAGAGTTGTGAATATTGGTTCCAAATATTGGATGTATAAAATCAAAATTGTAATAAATTAAAACTATATTCAAAATGAAAGCATGTCTGTACATTGGCGTTTTGTCCAGTTTTCTCATCCACCCCCACCCCGGTCTTCCCGGTTTCCGCATCCGGTTCAGGTGGGGTCATCCTCACCCTTACGTGTAATGCTAATGCAGTCTGTGGACTAGAATCCGTAAATTCGGCCAGTTTTTTCTGTTTTGAAAAGGGACAAAAAATGACGAAGACATGGTCAGAAATCTAACGCCCGCCTCACCTCATTTGTATACTTTTACTCTCATTTGTTTGCTCCAAGTTCAAACCGTCATATCTCTGGTTGTATTTGCTCCATCAACATCAAATAAAAAGTGGGAGAGTGTTTAAGTCCGCACTTTCAAATGCAATTGTCTCCAGTGGTCTACGTGACCGACTTCCGACGCTACAACGTGTTGAAAATGTCATGTCATTCAGTCACGGGTTTGTAACCGTGGACCCTTAAGAGTTAAATACATCATATTTATCTTTATTATTGATAGTTGAGTTGAAGCCTCTGCACAGATATGAAGTAACCACTCTGAAAACTGATGATACAACTTGAAAAATATCCATTCAACTTTGCAGCCTGACCTAACCCTAACCCTACATAACTTTCTGAGCTGCTCTTGCCTTTTCTTTGCAGGTGAATTCAGACAGGAGGAGATTACGCCGAGGAGAGACAGTGGAGGTCAGCTGCCCTTCAGGAAACCAGGAGGGAGGGCCCCGGCTCAGAGAGCGGCCCCTGGGTCGCTGTCACACTCTGGACTCTGGAGAAACCACAGCAGAGCAGCAGGAGCCCACTCCCACTCCCACAGACACTTTAAAAACTGATCAGACAGATGAAACGCACAATCTGGATGTGAGTGACGACACACAGAACCAGGATTTAGATGAAACGCAGCCTGACTCCAGCGTAGCACAGACTTCTGACGGGTCTAATTCCAGTACCGTTAGCTTGAACTCGCTGCACTCACGAGCTGACGGCGCCGTCGAATCCGCCCTCGCCGACGCGCTGAACGATGACTCCGCGTCGATTGACCTGTCTGACACCAGCAGCCCCGGTCTACAGCCGCTGAACGGAGAAGCAGACGACGGTGAGACTCATGTCCAGGAGATAGAAAACACAAACGGAGACTCGTGTCCTCCTCGTCCCACCGACCTCCACATCCCCAACTACACCGATGGAGACGATCAGAGCAACTCCAACTCCCCACAAGACACCTGTCCAGGGTTAACTAACTGAAGCAGAAGGGTTTCGTAGACGTCTGTGTGCGGGATGAGGTCAGATTTTGGAGCTCGTGTAAAGAAACTGCTCAGTTTTTGGGCATTTTCAAACCTCGAAGTGTGACTGACTCAAACTCTGACCAGTAGAACCATGACTCTTTTGGGAAGGTGATTCCAGAAGTTTTACAAATGAACCGTGAAGCGTTCGTCTGTGGCAGGAACAGGATCTAAACAGCTCCCATAGTCAGGTTAGATGCAAAAGAGATTTATAAGATCAACTTCAGAAGTAGGGTGTAGAATGCATCATAGTCTAGAAATGAAACGTGTTGTTTTCTGGATCACTGGACTAGATAGACGAATTTTTGGGTTTTTTTTTTCAGGGTTGCTGCCTGTTATTAATAATCAAAGAGCTGGGTTAACAATACGTGGAAGCGATGTAGTAAGAATTAAAACCTTGCAGGGAAAATTGTAATAAATGGTTAAAAAAAAAAACAAGAGAGAAGAGGCAGCACCAGATCCAAATTATTGTATTTAAAATTTAAATTAATTTAGCAGATTAAAAAAAAACAAACTTGGACTCATGTAGGCAGAGAAGACCTTCTTTTCACTCCAGCGATATGAGGAGAAAATGATCATCTGATGTTTCAGTTGTTATTTAATGAATACGCCAATATGAAAACACCGTTGATCAGGACCAAGAGCAAACAGTCACGTTGTAAACTGCCTGTAGACGTTACAAAAACAGCAAAACTCAATGTTTCTCAAAAAGGACAAAACAAAAGCACATCATCCAAACAGTGAAGCACAAAACCGAATCTGAATCGACCAGAGCTGATCATTCTGACTCAAATAAGAAAATACACCGAAAAGTGGAATTTCAGGGTCTGTCATTTCAAAACACTACTGGTCAAAGATGTTTTGTGTAACAAAAAACATTGCAGGCAATGTAATGTCAAATTATGCTCTTTAAGAACCAGTTTATAACATGTAGGGGATATTTGTAAATATTACAGTGGATATTATTTACCACTAATATTTTTGAAAAGGAGGAAAATTTGCTGGAGTTAACAAAAAGCAAGCTAGGATAACCACTCAAAACAAAACAAAAAACGCTAATACAAGACCCACACTGGGTTGAATTACACTTTACCTACATGGTTAAGGGATAATTTGCTGCGTTGTGTTAAATCCTCAGTCCTGTTTCAACTAATTAAGAAGTCTGATGACAGATTGTACTAAAATATCACTTCATGTGTGCTTAAAATCCTCATATTAGCAGTAAGAGATTAACACTTTTTTTTTTCCAGTTTAGACCCTCTCGTCTGCCGATACCTGTAAGCTCCTCCCCCTTTCCTCACCTGAGTATGAAGCACTTTTATTTTCTAGCCTTCAAAAAAAAAAAAAAGGGATGCAAACTGACTTCAGCCTCATTGTCAGATCATTGGTTTCGTTTTATTTTCGCCTTTAGCGCAGACTTCATTTGAAGAATGTTGTTTTGGATTTACTTGAATGCTAGACATTAGCGGGGTTTCAGTGTTACAGATTTACATCGGGCTGGTTTGGAGTTTATCGTCCGTTTAACATCATGCTACGTCATTAGTTTTATTAGGATAGTTTTATTTTATTTATGACCTGGTGTTGATGAAGTGTTGTGTGTTCAGAGAGGTTCGCCTTCTCCTGAATGTGGAATGTGTTTCTTCAGAGACATAGAGCAGGTTAAATACACATGCACGTACACACACACACACACACACACACACACACACACACACACACACTGCTGGTTTAGGACATATTTAGCTTTTATTTGCTAATCTTTTCATTTACATCATTGCCAGCTATTTTCTAACGCATCAGTTTTCAGTGATTTTCTTTCTTTCAGTCACTTTTCTTACCTTACAGGGACTTGAAACTTGCCTTGCTTTCTGTGCAGTTTAAATCACATTCGCAAAGTTTTATAACTAAGGACAATGCTGAAATTATTATGTATGTAATATTCTGACATTTAAAGTCACTTTTCACAGGCTTCTACTGGCTTGAACAGCTGCAGCACACAAAACAGAAGTGCAAAACATAACTTAAGAGTACAGTGAAATGGAGAAAAATGTGAAAATGATGCTAAAATGAAAATATAATATCTGATGTGAGCATATTCTCCAAAATTAAATGGAATTTAAAATGTTTCATTGAAAGTTTTGTCTTCAAATTGACAAAAAGACCTTTCTTTGACAAGAATTAAAATAAATTTACATGCTTACATTATCTAAAGTATTTAAAAATAAATATGTAATTAAATATAAAACAAAGTTAGTGTATAAAAACAGTCAATAGAGACTTGTTAGGCATAAGTTTAATTATTAAATATATCATTGCTGATGGGCAGAAACCTCTTATGTCCAAAATGATTATTTTTCAGGAAACTGGAAAAACGATGTATATTCTAAATAATAATGGAGTTAAGAGATGTAGACACATGCCATTTTCAACACTTTTCATTGGTTAAATATTTTTAAAACGCTATAATTGTCATCCCCAGACCTCACTTTCATGATCTTGTTCTGTAAAAATTCAAATACTTATAAATAAAAAGTGTCAAAAAAATATGTGTATATATATATATTTAAAACCTTTAGGCCAGGGGTGTCAAACTCATTTTAGTTCAGGGGCCACATTAAGCCAAATTTCATCTGAAGTGGGCCAAACCAGTGAAATAATAACATAATATATAAATAATGTCAACTCCAAACTTTCCTCTATGTTTTAGAGCGAAAAAAGTAAAATTATGCGATGAAAATGTTTACATCTACCAACTATCCTTTAAAAAGATGTGAATAACATGAACAAACTGACATTTCTTTAGAAAACTAAGTGCAATTTTAACAATATTATGTCTCAGTTTATAATTTAAATGTGTAAATTGCAACTTACAGATCACAGTGGATTAACAAATACACGAAAGATTTAATAACAGGCAGAATATTGTTAAAATTTCACTTCAGACATTTTAAAATGTTCATATTTGTTCAGATTATTCGTGTTTTTGTGAAATGTTAGTTTATTTTCGTGTAAATTCAGTAAAATGACATGAAAATGTTTACATTTACAAAGACAAAAATTTGGAGTTGTGATCATTTATAGGTTATTATGATAGTATTTGACTGATCCGACCCACTTGAGATTAAATTGGTCTGTATGTGGAACCTGAACTAAAATGATTAATGTCTTCAGTGTAATTTTTGCATTTCACAAATTCATTCCAGGGGCCAGACTGGACCATTTGCCGGGCCGAATTTGTCCCCCGGGCCGCATGTTTGACACCTGTGCTTTAGGCCAATGTGAAGACTGGCCAATAGAGACCAAAAATGGACTTACAAGGTTTCCACCTGACAGCAGCAATATGCAGCTGTCTTTAAATGCATCATGTTTATCTATATTATTAATGGTTGAGTTGAAGCCTCTGCACAGATATGAAGAGACCGCTCTGAAAACTGATGATACGATTTGAAAAATATCCTGCAGTGATGTAAAACGTGCAGATGTATTAGATAGTGAAGTCATGCAAAACCCTAAGTTTGGACTTTAAACCACAGAAGACATTTACTGTAGAGTAAAAGACAGCTATTTGACACTTTACTGAAACGGCTACAGTACTGTATGTGTGTCCATCAGTGTTACACTAGTGTCACTTTTACACTCCGTAGTTGAACTGTGTGTGTTTTCACCAGTGTGAGCCCAGTTTGTTTGGTTTTGTTAATCGTTGCATGTCTTTTGCCACGTCACTCACAGAACCACTGAATCTGAACCGATGTCAAACTCAATCAGATGTCAAAAGTCTTAATTATTTTTGTACCACTGTTTTTATTTTCTGGGTTGGATGTGTAAAGACGATGTGAATGTGCCTTATTTAATTCACACCTGAATAACCAACAATAAACCTATGATTTCAACTAATCATCTTGTTTCTAGTTGATTACACTGTGTACACAATGTTTTCAGTGGGTATGATTAAGTGTTATTGTAGATAGATAGACAGACAGACAGGTTTATGTACATTTATACAAGATTTACACATTTTCCACTAGAAACAATCTATAAAGTGAATGTATTATGACCCCTTCATGCATGAATTATGAGAACCTCAGTCGAGATGTTTTTTCCTGAGTGTTTTTATTCCTCTTCAGGCATGAAAAAACAGTGCAAGTGAATTTTTTTATTGAACCTTTTCTTTATGAAAGTAGATTTGTTTCTTTATTTCTCTAACCATAAAAAATATTTTCAATCAAAAAAAAATTAGCAATAAAAAAAATCCTTTTCAATCAAAGAAAAAAAGTGTTGAATGCAAAAAAAAAATATATATATATATATTTAAGATCCAAAAAATTGGATTTGAACACTATTTTCTTTGAAAATATTTGTTTTTGGTTTGAACTTGTAGCACAGTAAATGTACTGTGAGTCATTCCACTACTAGAAAACAAAGTCAAATAAAGCAAGTTTGTGTGATTTAACTGGTAAAATATTCAATAAAATAATCAGAAATATAATTAAAAGTGACAAAATTAGATGAATGCAAAAAATATTTAAGATCCAAAAAATTGTATTAGAACACTTGTTTTCTTTGATTAAGGTTTTTTTTCTTGAAGTAAATTTTTTTTTTATTGATTTTTTTTTTTTATTGAAAATTTTTATATATATATATATATATATATATATATATATATATATATATATATATATATATATATATGTTTGGTTTTTTTTTGTTTTTTTGTTTTTTTGTTGTTTTTTTGTTGTTTTTTTTGGTTTGGTTTTTGTTTTGTTTTGTTTTGTTTTTTTGTTTTGTTTTGTTTTTTTGGTTAAAGCAATAAAGAAACAAATCTACCTTCATAACTTTTCACGGAGTTCCAAAAGTGTCCATTCCGCTGGACACCGTGTGTTTAATTTTTGAAGCAAAGAATGCAAAATTAGTAAGTGATATACTGTGTGAAAACTATAAAATCAAAACATTTTTAACGCAGCTAATCTGATATTTTCTCACATTTTATCATATTCCCAATTTTTATTAGCAATTGATTTACAGTCAAACATGTTAGTGCAGATCAGGTTAATCAAGAACAGCAACATTACAGTAACGGTATGAATTACAGTGTATTATTATGGGATGGTGCAAAAGTGTCCACTGTGTCGGCTGATATGGAACTAAAACAACAAAACCCATGAATATACAAGAGAACAGCTGGAGAATAACTGTCCACTGGACTGACCACTATGTATGAAAGGGATAATGTGCAGACAGTGTTTTGAAGTAGATCTGGTAGCTCTGAGATACACATTTCTTTAGTGGTTTGTAGTGGAAAGTGTTAAACCCTTAGATATTTTAGTCATCTTTCAGTACTTCAGTGACATGTGACATTCTTAATGTATGTATTTGCATAACATAAGCAGGATGGATCAGCACCATACTCCATGTTTCAACCTGTAAAAATAAAACATGTGATATGTAGGATAGACTCTTGTAAGAAAAATTGGGGAATCTAAAAGAATAGAATATTTGTTTTTCAGGTAAATTCAGTTCAAATATAACTTGGCCATTTGTGACATGAAATTATACCATTAATTGTGATGAAATTGGACATTTTTGAGCTGAAAACATAGTTCATATGACCATCAACATGTTGAACAGAACTGAAATCCTGTAAATTTGCAGAACTTGCATTTACCAACACAAAGTTCCTTTGGGGATTCACTTATATTGATTTCTTATGCACAAAGACATAAATAAGACCTCTACGCAAATTTTAGCCAATATATATATATATATATATATATATATATATATATATATATATATATATATATATATATATATATATATATATATATTCTGTCAGTAATACAGATTAATTATTCAATCAATAAATCAATCATTCAATCAATCAATCACATTTTTTGTAACATCATAACATAATCAATTAAAACTTTAAATTTAGAGCAGGTCCAAACAAGACTCTGACACCATTTCACAGAAACCCAACAGAACCCTCCAGGAGCAAACACCTGGTGAGAGTGACGAGGAAAAACTTCAACCCCACCTTGATCAGTTGAAAGAGAGAAAGAAAGAGAGAAAGAAAGAAAGAAAGAAAGAAAGACAGACAGACAGACAAAAGAAAGAAAGAAAGAAAGAAAGAAAGGCCACAAACAAGCAAAAAATGAAACATAAAGACAAATTTGGTATTCCTATAAATACAGAATTAGAATTAGAATGAAATATCGTTTACATTCATTACATACATTTAGGTTTATTGTGGGTTATTATACACTCAGTCAATGAAAACTTCGAGACCATATTTTTTAACATAATTTTTATTTTGAAACCCTAAACTGGAATTTTTTCCTATGAATCATTTGGTTAGGATATTGGCATACAGAAACAAAAATCTAAAGTTTCAAGAATAATTTCAAAACAAAAAACTTAACAAAAGAAAATGCCACCTGCCAAACACAGAGTCACAACAGTAGCGGTCCTGGTCTGCAGTTGACTCTCTCTCTCTCTCACCCTGGACGCGCTCTATCGTCAACAGAGCCTGTGGTGTTGTGGCGTTCAACCAGGTTTCTGATTGTGGGTTGGGAACAGCCCATACATAGGCCTGGCTATATCACTGGAGCTCAAACCGGCCTCCACCATACCCAGTGCCCGGAGACGTTGTTCAGGTGATAGACGTGGCATGATGCCGTTCACTGGACTAACAATAGTGGCCTGTTTTGGGCCTTTATATAGGCCTTCAAAACCAATCCTCAAATTGTGCAGATACCCACTGAGGACTGCTCAGTGTGTATTTGGTCCACTTTTGCAAAGAGCCATGACAACATGACAACTCATCATTATCTCAACTACCTGAGCACTAAGTCATCAGTAAATCCACAATGAATAATTCCAACCCCCTACAAGAAGAAATATGCAGACACTTCTACCTCAAAGTTCCTATTGACTGTCAGTATATAATGTGATTACATGTCAGTGCTGCTGATCACTTGAGTAGACTGTGGTTGAATTTCCATGTATTCATTTCCATGTATTCTTGTGTTTTTTTCTACGTGTGGGCTCCATCTGTGACTTCAGTCCAGTTTTCCCACCGACTGCCCGACAGTTTGTCCAGTTAATCATTTCAGATCTCTGCATTCACACACATGCTACACCTGCACCTCAGTTTAGAGAAGAATACCTGCATTTCCAGACATGGTGAGTGGGATTCCCTGTTTATTATTTCTTGTTTGTGTTTTTGGGGGTCCGGTCAGCGGGGGTCCAGTGGCCACCCCCCACCCAAACATCACAGACCAGGAGCTGTTCTGGGGTGCAGACCAGTATGACTTCTCTGTGGTGCTTCCAGCTGCTGGGTTGGAGTGTTTCTGGCATTTTGCTCATCGAGGAGAAAGATTTTACCTGAGCTTTATGGTGAGATGAAACACTGACACACCCACAGCTTTTATATTACACTATAGGACTGATGAAGAGGCTTTTTGTGTGATTTTTTTTTTTGTCTTCCAACACACATTTATCACAGTAGAGGTTTCAAATAAAACACATGGCTCATACCATGTGTCCACCTTTTGGACCACACAGGCCTTCTGTTTATTTTTAAACATGTTAAAACTCCACTGCAAATATTCTTTTAGGAACATTTTTTTTAAAGCTTGAGATAAATTTCATCCTTACAATGCACATTTTAATTCTCAGTGAATGCTTATTTTTCAGTGGTTTGTGTTGAAGTCATGTGTTCAGGCCTTTCTCTGCATCCAGTGTTAGTGGTTAACAGTGTCACACATTAGTTCAGTGAAGTTTGAGAAATAATCTAAAGAAGGAAGTTATGTTTGAGAATTTAATACTGACTGAATTTAATAATCATAAAGATGAGTAAATTGTTAATCCTAATTACTTTTAATTTATGCTGACTTTTTATTAGATTTTATTTTAAAATGGTAATTACCATTTTTACCTCCAAAAATTGAGTTATTACTGTTGTAATAATATGGTGTTATTCCATTATTACCTATGCAATACCAAAGTATTACCTTGCTATTATCATATTATTACTGAGGTACAACATTTTTTAACACTATTTCATCGCCACTGTTTTATGATTAGACTTGGTTTTATATTTATATCTTATCTTATCTTATCTTATCTTATCTTATCTTATCTTATCTTATCTCATCTCATCTTATCTTATCTTATCTTATCTTATCTTATCTTATCTTAGTGAACTTAACAGGCATTTCACATTATTTCTGTGATGTTAACATGGAGATCTCATTCATTCATTCATTCATTCGTTTTGAGCAGAAGAAAAAAATTACATTTTTTTGTGTACAAGGAACTAATATCCAAGCAAACACATTAATAAATAAAGATGATCAAGACACAATAGCAGTTGCCATATACACTAGTAATAAAATAAATTCAAAATGTACTGCTCAAAAAGGAGTGGGAAGAAGAAAATTTATTAAATCACACCCCCATCTCACATTTATACAACATAACACATTAACTTTGCCTCCTTATTGATATAGTAATGTCTGTTCAGAGTCCTAATAATGTAAATAACCAAAGTACCAAAGTATTACCTCACTATTATCATATTATTACTGAGGTACAATATTTTTAACATTATTTCATTCCAATGTTTTATGATTAGTTTTGGTTTTATATTTATATTTTAGCATATTTTATCAAATCTTATCTTATCTTATCTTATCTTATCTTATCTTATCTTATCTTATCTTATCTTATCTTATCTTATCACTCACTGTGTGATATAAAGATGTACAAGTATGTGGTAAGTGTGTGTAAATGTATGTATAGGTGTGTATGTGTGTGTGTATACATGTAGGTGTATATGTGTGTATAGATCTGTGTATGAATATGTATTTACATATATGTGTTATTGTATTATGTGTTTATGGAATTCATATTATATTTGTTCATAATAATATAAAGCCAGAAACCTAATTATTTACTAGTAAGTATCAGTCAAATTATGGCATAGTGTATAGATATGATTAGACGAGGAAGGTTATTATTGTTATTAATTATATAAGGAGAAGGGGTGGAGTTTATAAGTTGTACTTCTTCTCACTCCTTTTCGAATATGTATTATATGTCTTATGTTTAAGTGTTTTGTTTATTTATTTTCTTCTGTTTGACATTCACGTTTGAAATAAATACATCAATCAATCAATCAATCAATCAATCAAAGATGAGTAAATTGTTAATCCTAATTACTTTTGCTTTATGCTGACTTTTTATTAGATTTTATTTTAAAATGGTAGTTACCATTTTTACCTCCAAAAATTGAGTTATTACTGTACTAATTATATGGTGTTATTCCATTATTACCTATGCAATACCAAAGTATTACCTCACTATTATCATATTATTACTGAGGTACAACATTTTTAACATTATTTCATTGCCAATGTTTTATGATTAGACTTGGTTTTATATATATATCTTATCTTATCTTATCTTATCTTATCTTAGTGAACTTAACAGGCATTTCACATTCTTTCTGTGATCTTAACATGGAGATCTCATTCATTCATTCATTCATTCATTTGTTTTGAGCAGAAGAAAAAATTAAACTTTTTTTTTTTTTTTTTTGTACAAGGAACTAATATCCAAGCAAACACATTAATAAAGATAATCAAGACAAAATAGCAGTTGCCATGTACACTAGTAATAAAATAAATTCAAAATGTACCGCTCAAAAAGGAGTGGGAAGAAGAAAACTTATTAAATCACACCCACATCTCACATTTATACAACATAACACATTCCTTTTGCTTCCTTAATGATATCATAACGTCTGTTCAGAGTCCTAATAATGTAAATAACTGAAGTACCAAAGTATTACTTCACTATTATCATATTATTACTGAGGTACAATATTTTTAACATTATTTCCTCCCAGTGTTTTATGATTAGTTTTGGTTTTATATTTATATTTTAGCATATTTTATCAAATTTTATCATATCTTATCTTATCTTAGTGAACTTAACAGACATTTCACATTAGTTCTGTGATGTTAACATGGAGATCTGGGTGTGCATGTGTGTAATGAGCTCTAGTGTGTGACTGCAGGTTCAGTGGGTGACCGGTGTGGGCCAGGACAGACACCTGTCAGTCTCAGTGAACGCTCCAGGTGGTCTGCTGGTGTCCACTGTGGACGACGCCAAGGGTCAGATCAACTTTGAGGCTGAAGAGACCGGTACTGTAACTGTCTGTCAAATACAAACTGACTCACTCCCATAAACTATATCTATAATTTTATCTTTATTCATCTCATTAAAGGTGTGGGAGACTTTCGTGACCAATTTTTCATCACGACTGTAAAACCTCAGTCATAGCATGCATAGAGTGCAGCTGTAAGTTTTGCATTCCACCATTGTCCTAGAGACACGACCCAGCACTGGCTGATAATGTGTCATCTAAGACTGGTGTCTGCTGCACAGGGTCAGGGACCAGTCCATCACAGCCCAGATAATCAGACAGTACAACGTTACTTTGTCACTACTGGTGCTGGAACAGCCCATGAAGGAGGTGTTGTGCCAAGGTACGTATCCCTGCTGGCCACAGGAGCATAATTTCAATTTATCTCATAATTATAACTTTTAATCTCATAATTTCAACTTTTTATCTCTTAATTTTAGCTTTTTGTCTCATAATTTCAACTTTTTATCTCATAATTTCAACTTTTTAGCTCATAATTATGACTTTTTATCTCATAATTTCGACTTTTTATCTCATAATTATGACTTTTAATCTCATAATTTCAACATTTTAGCTCATAATTTTAGCTTTTTATCTCATAATTTCGACTTTTTATCTCATAATTATGACTTTTTATCTCATAATTTCAACTTTTTAGCTCATAATTATGACTTTTTATCTCATAATTTCAACTTATCTCATAATTTCAACTTTTTAGCTCATAATTTTAGCTTTTTATCTCATAATTTCAACTTTTTAGCTCATAATTATGACTTTTTATCTCATAATTTCAACTTTTTATCTCATAATTTTTTGCTTTTTGTCTCATAATTTCAAATTTTTATCTCATAATTTCAAATTTTTATCTCATAATTTCAACTTTTTATCTCATAATTTTAGCTTTTTATCTCATAATTTCAACTTTTTAGCTCATAATTTTTTGCTTTTTGTCTCATAATTTCACATTTTTATCTCATAATTTCAACTTTTTATCTCATAATTATGACATTTTATCTCATAATTTCAACTTTTTATCTCATAATTTTAGCTTTTTTATCTCGTAATTACGACTTTTTATCTCATAATTTCAACTTTTTAGCTCATAATTTTGACTTTTTAATTTCATAATTATAACTTTTTATGTCATAATTTTGACTTCTAATCTCATAATTATGAATTTTTATCTCATAATGTCAGCTTTTTATCTCATGATTCTGACTTTTTATCTCATAACTTTAACATTTTATCTCATAATTATGACTTCTTATCCCATAATTCTAACTTTTTATCTCATAATTTTAGCTCTTTATCTCATAATTTCAGCTTTTTATCTCATAATTATGAATTTTTATCTCATAATTTAAACTTTTTATCTCATAATTATGGCTTTTTATCTCATAATTTAAACTTTTTATCTCATAATTATGGCTTTTTATCTCATAATTTTAACTTTTTAATCTCATAATTATGACTTGTTAATCTCATAATCATGATTTACCATGGGGATTTTTTTTTTTCAGTGGCGGAAACAGGCTTCCTGTGTATGTATTTCCGCCACCGAACAAAAAAATATCCTGGTGGTAAATCATAATTATGAGATAAAAAGTTGAAATTCTTCTCCCGTGGCCAGGGGAAACACTTCTCAGTGGGGATACGTACCTCGGCACAACAGGCAACATGTTGCTGACCATGTCTGACTGATGGAGCAGTGACTTAGAGCTCATGCGTACCTGACAGTGGGCTATGACATAAGTTACCTGGCAGATCCACTAGTACAAGGTTATTCAAAAAGAATGAGCCGATTTCATTATGCAGTATTTTAATAAGGAAAAGCAATACAAAACTCCAGCCAAGTCACAAGTATTCTACACACAGTCATTTTTTACTTCCTGTCTTACAAGTATTCAATGTGGCCACTGCCTGCAGCACGGGCAACATCAACGTGATAAGAGAATTCCTCCCAGATACATGTCAGCATGTCATGATCCATTGAGTTGATAGCTGTTGTTATTCGATGTTTAAGGTCATCGAGGCAGCCATTCAAAACTTAGAAAACTCCTCTTTCAAATGGTCACTGACTCATTCCATGACAGTCCTTGAGAACTGAAGCAATGCGTCATGAAATCGGTTCATTCTTTTTGAATAACCCTGTATTATACGTGACCTTTTGAAATACTGTAGCTAGCAATGAAAATTCACTACAGGTACCCTTTAACTCTCAGAGGTCTGAGCCTATTTTGGCCGTTTTTGAGTACTTTTGATTTTGCCTTTATATACTATATACAGAAATGCTTACTATACCCATGTTTGGTATCTTTTTTTTTTTTTTAGCACAACTTCATCCATATCATCTGCCTATTATTTTTACACTTTAACCCCTTCATGCATGAATTATGAGAACCTTAGTCAATATTTTTTTCTTGAGTGTTTTTATTCCTCTTTAGGCATTAAAAAAACGATGCAATTGAATTTTTTTATGAACCCATTTTTCATGGAGTTACAAAAATGTCTACTCAGCTGGACACCATGCGTTTAATTTTTGAAGCAAAGAAACATGTATTTAAAAACTCATCATCAGAAAGTGATATACCGTGTGAAAACTATGAAATAAAAACATTTTTAATGTAGCTAATCTGATGTTTCTCACATTTTATCATACTCTAATACTAGTTATTACTCAATTCATGAAGATAATATCCTCTTGAGACCCAGGAAATTGACAATTTTGGCTTTTTTACATTAAAAAATGTCTTGATTGGAAAATGCATAATGCAACAGTTTTTTCAGATACATTTTAAAAAATAATTTTTATTTACTGATTTTTTTTTTTTTTAATGGAATGTCCTTTGCAATGGACAGTATTTTTTAAGTTAAACTGTCAAATTTTTGTCCCCTACAGAGGTCAAAATGCATTTCTGGGTCTCAGGAGGATGTGCCAAAAAATAAAAATAAAAAATTGTTTCAGAAAACTGTTAGAGTCTAATAACAATTAGCAATTAATTTACTCTAAACCATGTTACTGCAGATCAAGTTTATCAAGAGCAGCAAAGTTACAGTAATTGTATGCATTGCAGTTTATAAAATGATGCATAAGAGTCCACTGTGTTGGCTGATATGGAACTGAAACAACAAAACCCATGTATATACAATAGAACAGCTGAAGAATAGATGTCCACTGTAGCGAACACTATGCATGAAAGGGTTAAACTACTATATTAACATAAAAGGCCAAAAAACAGACAAAAAATATAAAATACATTTTGAAAAATGTATATAATTTATTGCATAAATAACAGAAAGATACTTAAGGAACCTTTTCAAAGACTTTAAAAGTGAATATTAGTTCAAAATATTAGGTATATAAAATCAAAATTGTAATAAATGAAAACTATACTCAAATATTTGACATAAGCATATCTTTACATACCCCCCGGTCCCCAGTCCCCTGTCCCTCCGGTTCAGGTGGGGTCATTCCCTTACCTACAATGCTAATGCAGTTTCTTTATTAGAATCCACAGATTTGGACAGTTTTTTTCCGTTTTAAAAAAGGACAAAAAATGACGAAGATATGGTCAGAAATATAACGCCTGCCCCACCTCATATTAATACTTTTACTCACGTTTGTTTATTCCTGTTTCAAAACGTCATATCTCCAGTTGTATTTGCTCTATCAACATCAAATAAAAAAGTGGGAGAGTGTTTCAAATCCGCACTTTCAAATCCAATTATTCCCAGTGGTCTACATGACTGACTTCCGACTCTACAACATGTTGAAAATGTCATGTGATTCAGTCACGGGGCCGTGACTGTGGACCCCTAAGGGTTAAATTTGTTGTTGCACTGAACCAGCTTGAACCCTTCACACAATCTCCCTGAACTTCTCTGTTGTGTATCCATCCAGGCTTTTACCAGATGTGTTTAAGCAACTTCCACAACCACTTCGGCACCATGCAGGTCTTCCTCAGTTTTGGTGTTTACTATGACGGCTACCAAGACCCCAACAAGCAGAAGGAGGAAGAGAAGAAGAAGAAAGAGGAAGCCGGCAAACACCTGAACAACACCCTGGGCATCATTGAGGTGAGCACAGATCCAACGGACTCACCGAAGGTTCATCTTTAGGTTGATGTCAAAGTTGAAGTTGAAGTTCTCCCACCAGAAACAAAACCATTCCAGTTGAACTTTGAAAACAACCTAAGAATGAATGATAACCCAGAGAAATGAGAACTTACACAAAAATAAAGAAATCTGAGAACTGGAACCATTATATTTTGGGGGTTTATCGATCCCCTTGAAGAAACTGATGCAATATGGATTAAAGGCAACACACAACATATTCGTGAGTATCAATAAGTCAATTAGTGACATGGTGAAATTGAAAAGTAACATGGAACAGAAGGTGTCAGCATCTTATTCAACCTATTTTTAAAGGGGAAAACTTCAAATATCAGCATAAATATATACAAATGTTGTTGCAAGACAACCAAACTCATGGATGAAAGGTAACAGAAAATAAAAAAATTCAATGCAACATTTAAAAAAATACAAAAATGGATAAAAATTATTGAACTTTGTATTTTATGCCCACCTAGTTTTAGAGTTGTACTAAATCTAATCTGATTACAATCCAAATATAAATAAAAAACATTAATAGTGTTAGAATGTATTAATATTAGCCCTGTTAGTTCCAGCAGGATGATGGTTTTTACATCACTTTTCCCTGTCAGTGAATTTATCACTTCCCACTGGCACTGATAAGTAAAATCATCCATGACGTTATAATTACACCTTCCTCATCTGATAAGAAACTGATACAATCAAACCATCTGATGTGATTTGTTTCTTAAGAAACAAATCACAGCATCTTATTCAACCTATTTTTATTGGGGAAAACTTCAAATATTAGCATAAATATATACAGTTGTTATTGCAAGACAATCAAACTCATGGATGAAAGGTAACAGAAATAAATAAATTCAATGCAACATTAAAAAAAAAGTACCAAAATGGATAAAAATTATTTCACTTTATATTTTATGTCCACCTAGTTTTAGAACTGTACTAAATCTAATCTGATTACAATCCAAATATAAATAAAAAAGATTAATAGTGTTAGAATGCATTAACCCTTTCCTGCATGAATTATGAAAATCTTAGTTGAGATTTTTTTTTTCCTGAGGGTTTTTATTCCTCTTTAGGCATGAAAAAACAATGCAATTGAATTTTTTTAATAAACCTGTTTTTTTTTTATTAACGTAGATTTGTTTCTTTATTGCTTTAACAAAAAAAAAAAAAATTCAATTAAAAAAAAGTGTTTGAATGCAAAAAAAAAAAAAAAAAAAAAAGTTACGATCCAAAAAATTATATTTGAACACTTTTTTTCTTTGATTGAAGTGATTTTTTTTTTTTTTTTTTAATTGATTGATTTTTTTTTTTTTTTTTTTTTTTTAATGAAAAAAAAAATTTTTTTGGTTAAAGCAATAAAGAAACAAATCTACCTTCATACTTTTTGTGGAGTTCCAAAAATGTCCACTCCGCTGGACACCATGTGTTTAATTTCTGAATATCAGAAAGTGATATACAAAATCAAAACATTTTTAATGCAGCTAATCTGATGTTTTCTCACATTTATCATATGCACAATTTTTATTAGCAATTGATTTACACTCAGACATGTCACTGCAGATCAGGTTTATCAAGAACAGCAAAGTTACAGTAATGGTCTGAATGTCAGTGTATGGGATGGTGCAAAAGTGTCCGCTGTGTTAACTCATTTTGAACTAAAACAACAAAACCCATGAATATTAGAGAACAGATGGAGAATAACTGTCCACTGTAGTGACCACTATGCATGAAAGGGTTGATATTAGTCCTGTTAGTTCCAGCAGGATGACGGTTGGTTTTTACATCACTTTTCCCTGTCAGTGAACTAATCACTTCTCACTGTTATTGAGAAGTAAAATCATCTATGACGTTATAATTACACCTTCTTCATCTGATAAGAAACTGATACAGTCAAACAATCTGATGTGATTTGTTTCTTAAGATGGAAGAGGCTGTAACTAAACTCAGTTATTCTGATCATTTCATGTGTGTGGTACTGAAGTGGCTGTTCACTCCAACACCTGTTTTTATTTTTGACTCATCCGTCAGTTATTTTAACCACTGGTCACACATTCCTGAACAGTATCTGTAATGCTAACGTTTATCTTTGGGTCTGTGTCTGTTCAGGAGGCGACTCATAAAGTGGAGAACTACGTCTTCCACATGTTCCGCTACTACAGCTTCGGCCGTATGAGGAAGAGCACCGACTACTTCCTGTTGTTGTCCAACTCGCAGTACATCACTAGGTGGTCCGCAGCCCTCTGCCTCCTTATCGTCACCTGTGGATACCTGCAGCTCCTCTTCCTCAAAAGACTCTTCAACACCAAGACTTGTACTGAGGATGAGAAGCCCCGCTGCTGATGGACTGAAACTAACACATCACTGTCTACATCTGTTTCTCTGCAGGAACCTGAGCTTCATGTGTATGCAACTAATCATATTTGTGTGTGTTTCTTCACATATTAAAAATTACATTACATTTACATTTATGCATTTGGCAGATGCTTTTTTCCAAAGTAATTTACAGGGGAATAACCAAAATAAAAGAATAAAATACAAGAATAAATAAAATACATGAAACAGCTGTACAATTAAAAACAGTGTCGTACAGAAGAATAAAAAAGAAAAATGATAGACTAAAAAACAATAGATTAGAAAGACATAAAAACAGCTGTACAGTTAAAAACAGTGAAGTAAAAATGCCAAGTAAAACAACAAAATAAACATAATAATTATATTATATATATATTATATTATTCATTAATAACACTGGTCTACAAGGAAAATGCTTCCAGAATAAAAGTAATGAAATTTTACCACATGAGAGTCACTGATAAAGAAAAATCAAGTCAAAAATGCTGGTTGGCTGAACTTTCCAAGATACAGCCTTGGGTCAAAATGTGAAATTCAAGAATTAACGAGAATGGGTTTGACTCAAAAGGAATATTTGTCTCAGAGCTACAAGAGCTACTTCAAAACACTGTCTGCACATTAGAATACATTCACTTTACAGGTTCTATTTAGTGGAAGATTTATAAAACTATTATATAAATGTACATAAACCAATATATATGTGTACTAACAATCATATAGCTTGAAAACATCAGCAAACCTGCACTTTTGTCATTTATTTTCCAATTAATCTTATTAAAATACATAACATTTAGCACATTTAATCTCTGAAGCAAATCATTTCTAAAAAATTGTAGACCAGTGTAATTAATGAGATTAACCTCAAGTGAACAGTTTGTGATGTTTTAGTGCTATCAGGAAGAGTCAGGATGATCCAATTTAACCCTCAAAGACCTAAAAACCACCAGTGACCACAAGCATCCACTGAGATAAAATGTATAATCATTTTTAAACCACAAATTCTAGCAATTCTTTTAAATAATTCAAGGAAAATGCAGTTTCTCAGCTTCTCAGTGGTATCAGATATGACCCATTTGGACATTCAGAGGCTCCATTGTTAAGGGGGGGAAGCTTCTAAAACACAACATATGTAGTTTGAGACAAATGACAGTGGTTATAGATGCTTGTTTTAATGATCAGCTAATGATATGCTTTGCTGAAAAAGTCCCTTACAGCAAAATGTAGAGAAAAGTATTATATTAAAAGACAAGAGATCACTTAGGAAAGCTTAAATGTACTGTGTGTATCAGAAAAAAATAACATAACATCAGAAAAACAACATAAAACCAAAATGCGAAGACATTTTGAAAATCTGTGTTTATTGACCATGTACTTCTCCCTTGATTGACACCAGTGTCCTGGGTCAGTTTTCATGCTTCAGTGAACAACGCTAATTTGAATTGTGCAAAATAAAAGTCTTTGGTGCATGGAAGTGCAAGAGTTAATATGAGATCTGTTGCCATGGAGGACAAGTCCTATTGGTCTTTTCTGTGCATACATGAAACAAGACAAATATATTTACATGTTTACACCCTACCATCGATACTAAGATTTCACATGAACAAAAGGTTTGAGTCTATCATGCCAAACACAAGGGGTTAATGCTGTTAGTGAGGAAGCTTTAAGCTTGTTTTGAGCTGACCATTTGAAACAAGCTGAAATATTATTTTAATTTGGATGGTTAGTACTTTACTCATATATTCTGCTAAAGCTAAGATATACTCATATATATATATATATATACACACACACACACACACACACACACACACACACACACACACATGTATGGAGGTAAGATTTAGAGGATTTATGTGGTTTATTGCTGAAATGTGAACAAGTAGAATATAGATGGTTTGAAATTTTTAGTATAATGGATAAAATCGACTCTTGATTAAGAGTGATATGCTCATATTATGATGTGATATTCTTTAATGTATAACAATTATTCACAAATTCCATTGATCTGTGTTACGCCCCGGCTAGGGGACCCTAGGGTGCAACATGAAGTTTGATCACTTTTCCTCACTCCCAAGCCATAGAGAAAAAAACCCTGGACACGGGTTTTGCAAGTTTAACAAAAAGGTGATTTATTTTACAAGGTGTAACATAAGGATATTGAAAACTAGACAGAAAGGTAACTGAAACTATCAGGGTGGGCTCTGGCCAAAACAACAAACAAAACTGCACTGAGAAATTAGGCTGACCTGCAAAATAAAAGAAACCAAAATACAAGGTCTAACCTTCCTACCAAAAACAGGAGAAAACGAGATAACACAACAGGGCAGCCCACCCCTACTTCTGAACAGGACTGCTGGCGGAATGGAGGCAGGGTTGGGAGAGGAGGAAGAGCGACACCGGTCCGGCCCAGCTCCGCGGTCTTTAAAGGTCTGCCTCCCGTTGCTGCTCCAATCACGGGGGAGCATCCGGCTTGGCACCTGCAACATATTATCCACTCACACACACAAAAAAAGGACACACCCACGGAATGACACTACGACCCACCTATGGGTGGTAACATCTGTGTTATGAAGAATTGCTGTTTGTATGTTATGAAGTAATTCAGCTTACACATATGGCATAAATAGAGGTAATTTTATGGTTGTTATAGTAATGATAGACATAAAAGGCGGGATAACAAAAACAGACATTTCATATAGTCATTGACATGATAAAATCATGTCAAAGGAGGGAACTGAAATATTTTAATTTGAATGGTTGAATTCTTGGGTTTAATCACATGTTAGTCAGTATTGGTCAGGATTCTTTTGTGTCACTAGATTTTCTTTGTTTCACTGGTCAGTCGTAAAGCTTTTAGGATAGGTCACATCTTGGTCACATACTAAACTGACAGATTTATGTTTACAGGACTTAGGTTTTATCTTAGACACACTTTTAAATACACATGCCCCCAGATGATCGTAAAAGACAAGAGATAAGAGGTAAACATGGTCATTATGGGGATTTTTTCCACTGAGTTGAGGAATTTCATCTGCTTAACTTTAGAGTAAGATGACACCAGTCCATTTTCTGTGATCCAACCCACGAGGGGTTCAGCCCAGAGTTTGAAGATCAGTTTACAAGGATTATAAAAGTGATGTGCATTGCAATGTTCGGGATCCATTTTCCCCGCTTGGGGTGTGGATCCTCAGCTGAGTTATATTTTGTTTGTGATCAGATCAAGTCAACAATAAAATTATAAAAATGAGACCAAAAAGGATCAGGACTTATTCTTGGAGCTGCCAACAAAAGAACACACTTACAAAGCGAAGAAATTACATTTCCTGGAAATGTTCATACGACGTTGACAAGAAATCTAACAGTGGACCAACCAGTCAAATGAGGTTAAAGGCTACTGATAGATGTAGTGATACTGCAGCAATGATGCACGTCACCAATTCAAAGATAAAGATAATAAAAGCACCCTGAGCACAAACACAGGATCCATTTTCTTCAGCCTTCCCCATCCAACAGAGCACCAAACAACAGGTAAACGTTATCTTCAATTTTAGATGTTCAACTTGTCAGTATATTTGACTTCTATCAGATTTGCTTACCTTATACATTCATCGTTCAGGTATTTTTAATGTTTCATTGGATTTATTGATTTTACAGAATTGTAAAATTTACAGTCATCTATTTGTTTCCCGTTGAAATTTCTTCAGTTAGTTCTGGACTGAGGTTATGCATGGAATTGTAAATGGAGCTTCTTAATGATTTAGTGTGATGCAAATGATGTAATTCAGATTGTTTTTCTAAATCTCAGTATAATGACAGTATGATAAGCAACATATATTCCAGCTCATAGAGTCAGGAAAAAATTAGATCAGGAATAAAATCAGTAATATTTGTTGTTGTTATTTTGTTTTTCTCAGAGCAAATGCTTCAACTAATTAGATGTTCGATGACAATGCATTCATAAAACCTTCTGAATAATGACATAAAACTGTGACATCACTGGAGATGAAATATTTGAATATATATGAAATGATATTGTATATTAAGGTTTGGACTTTAAGGGCACAAATAGAGACAACAATAGGAAGTTGCAGGACTTCATTTTTAAATACTTAAATACTTTCACTTTCAAAGGAGTTGACACAGTTTAAAAAGAATTTAAAAATTTAAAAATTTAAGAATTTAAAAATTAAAGCACATCTTGTGTAGACAAATGGAAGTAAAATTTCCCTTCTTTTCAACTGAAAACATACTTCTTAAAATCTACAGTTACTAAAATAATCCATGTCTGCTTTTTAAGTAACACATGCACATGGTTCTGTGTTATTTTAATTTAAATACTTAAATACTTTCACTTTCAAAGGAGTTGACGCAGTTAAAAAAGAATTTATGTGGTCCTGGATTCCTGCCAAAGATTTCCCGTCTTTAAGGTGTGGCGTTCTCGGTCGTCTGTTTACCTCCGCCAAGGAGGTTATGTTTTTGCCAGGGTTTGTTTGTTTGTTTGTCTGTTTGTTTGTTTGTCTGTTCGTTAGTGTGCAACATAACTCAAAAAGTTATGGACAGATTTGGATGAAATTTTCAGGGTTTGTTGGAAATGGGATAAGGAAGAAATGATTAAATTTTGGTGGTGCTCGGGGGTGGGGGGGCCCATGGGGGGGCCCACTGATCAGCCTTGGCGGAGGTCTGCGCTCTCCGAGTGCTTCTAGTTATTATTAGTCTAGTCAACGAGACGATTTTAGGCACAGGTGTCAAACATACGGCCCAGGGGCCAAATCCAGCCCGCCAAAGGGTTCAATTCGGCCTCTGGGATGAATTTGTGAACTGCAAAAATTATACTGAGGATATTAACAATCAAGGATGTTAAAATTACTTTAGGTCATTTCAATCTAAAGTGGATCAGACCAGTAAAATACTATCATAATAACCTTTAAATAATGAAAACTGTAAATTTGTCTCCTAGTTTTAGTGTAAAAAAAGTACAATTACACAAAAATGTTTACATTTACAGACTAGCCTTTTACAAAAAATGTGAATATCTGAAATTTCTTAAGAGAAGTATGTGGAATTTTAATAACACTCTCCACTGTGATCTCTAAGTTGTGATCCACATGTATAAATGATAAACTCAGGCATATTTTTGTTAACATTGTACTTATTTTACTAACAAATTTTTAGGTTGTTCATATTTGTTCATGTTATGTTCAAGTACAGTTTGCAGATTTAAACATTTTCATTACAGAATTAACTTTTTTCACTCAAAAGTTCTTATCCTATTATGTATATTATTTTACTGGTCCGGCCCACTTTATATCATATTAGGCTGAATGTGGCCCCTGAACTAAAATGAGTTTGACGCCCCTGATTTAAGGTGTGTGTGGATCATTAGATTGTCCTGCCATATTAAGTCTACTGAAGAAGCAGATCAAGGTTCTCTGGCACAACTTCAAATACTTCCAAGGTGCCGAGATAAGAGAAATCTAACGTCAACAAGAACAGACTCAGAGTTGTACTCGGGGCAGAACAGCAGGTCAGCCACCTGAAGGGCATTTCCACTGGGAACCAAACCTCACATCATTATAATATCATGTAAAGACTATTAAACCATTATAGCTTCAGTGAGGAAAGTCGTCAGTATTACCTGCTCCAAAATGCATATTAGGTTTCAGTTTGAGTCTCCCTGTTCTGTCATATGTGACAGATACACCAAGGTGTCATTTTTAAATGTGTTATTGTTCTCTTAATTCAGGTTGAAAACAGTTATGAATGATTACAGATATGTATGATACATTTAGGAATAAAACTATCAAGTTGTTAAAAAAATATACCAAAAAAAAGTAAAGGTGTAAAAAGTGGAAATCACTCATGAATAAGTACAAATATTTATGTTAAAAAATTAGGCAAGGCAATGAAATTTATCAAGAGGGAAATAAATTACAAAGTGCTTCAGCAATTAAAAAAAAAAAAAAAAAATCTGAATATTTTAAGGAAGGAAAAGTAAGTTGTCAAAAGTAAAGTAAGTAAAGTAAAGCAAAGCAAAGTAAAGTAAGTAAAGTAAGTAAAGTAAGTAAAGCAATGTAAAGTAAGTAAAGTAAAATAAAGTAAAGTAAAGTAAAGTAAAGTAAAGCAAAGCAATGTAAAGTAAGTAAAGTAAAATAAAGTAAAGCAAAGTAAAGTAGTAAAATAAAGTAAAGTAAGTAAAGTAAAGTAAAGCAAAGCAAAGTAAAATACAGTAAAAGTAAAGTAAAGCAGAGTAAAGTGAGTAAAGTAAAGTAAGTAAAGTAAAGTAAAGTAAAGCAAAGCAAAGTAAGTAAAGTAAAATAAAGTAAAGCAAAGTAAGTAAGTTAAATAAAGTAAAGTAAGTAAAGTAAAGTAAAGTAAAGTAAAGTAAAGTAAAGTAAAGTAAAGTAAAGTAAAGCAAAGTAAGTAAAGTAAAGTAAAATAAAATAAAGTAAAGTAAAGCAGAGTAAAGTAAGTAAAGTAAAGCAAAGTAAAGTAAACTAGGTAAAGTAAAATGAAGTAAAATAAAGTAAAATTAAAGTTAGATTGCGGTAAAGTGTTCTCCTTGAAATTTATCTCAGACATTTGTCGTGTATTATGTAAATTACCAGACTGGAAGCGAAATTTCACTCAAAACAGCATAAAACTAGAAACAACACAGACATTACACTAAAATGGAATGTGTTATAGTACTTGTAGTTGTTATACTGCTTTTGCAGGTTAACAGAGGCTGGAACAAACACCTTGTACCTGAAAGCAGCGGTTCATACTCAAAATTTCAACCTTTCATATGCGCTTTGCTCCTTTGTGGTTAAGATCATCTTGCTTTACTCTCAAATAAAGGTAAAATAATCAAATGTAACTTTGGGCGTCAAAGGAGGAATTAAAAAAAAAAAAACTAAAATTAAAAAATGAATTAAACCAAATCTGAAGACAATTAGAGCACATTTTCTGTAGACATACTGTATGAAAGTTAAATTTCCCTTCTTTTCAACTGAAAATATACTGCTTAAAATGAATCTACAGTTACTAAAATAATCCAAGTCTGCTTTTTAAGTAACATATGCACATGGTTCTGTGTTATTTTAATTTAGAAACCAAGTGAAGGATAATTTATTGCATCAAACTTTCTTTATTATTATTTTTACTTCGTCTTAAAGATTCTACTTATATTAGATAGCAAATTTTATGAAACTTTTTTTTTTTTTTTTTTTTTTTTTTATAAATTGTTGCAAATCATTGTAATGTGCCAAGTGAAACATTTTTACATCATGGTTAATGACCTCAGAATGTTATGATCTCAGCAGGATTTTAACTCATGTGCACTTAAAGAGAGAAAAGTGTCCTTAGGTGTGTGTTTTTTAAATTTTTTTATTTCAAATATGATATGTGTGTATGGACTGTACTCCATTTTATAAAATATAAATATAATATAGAATGTAAATCATTTATACTTTAAAGTGCTATAAGATTCTGATGCCAATGTGCAGTGGTCTATCATCATAAGCTAAAATTATATTAAATTTGCACTATTTCCTTTATTTAATGTCCCTGTCTTTTGCAGACAGCCATGGAATACGTGGGACAGATCTTATCCCAGTGCCGGAACATCTCCTGGTCGGTTTCTGAGGTGAAGATATTGAAAAAGCGCTGCCGTCTCCTCTGTGACAGAGTCCGAGCCTTGGAGGAACTGGTCCAGGGCCTCCAGCAGAGGGGCTCGGGCTCCATGACCCCCTCTGTGACCAGAGCCCTCCATAAGCTCTGCAT
This sequence comes from Sphaeramia orbicularis, assembly GCF_902148855.1. Classification (NCBI taxonomy): domain Eukaryota; kingdom Metazoa; phylum Chordata; class Actinopteri; order Kurtiformes; family Apogonidae; genus Sphaeramia; species Sphaeramia orbicularis. The sequence goes on along the minus strand of NC_043962.1, from coordinate 36,769,997 downwards.
AACTCTGATGAGTGCCGAAGACCTGATCAAGAAATGCACCAAGACCAGACTCCTGTCTTCCAAGTACAAAAGCGAGTTTAACAGTGTGAACGAACAGCTGCGTGACGCCTTCATGGTCCTCTCCAGCGTTCCTCAGATGAATCAGGGGGCTGCGATGCACCCGATCTTTCAGGATTTCTCTTTGGATGATGATGATGAAGACTTGGATCTTGGACTTGGTCAGGTGGTCCCTGTGGGGTCCCGGGGTGCCATGGCTCCTGCAATGGCCCCCAGACCTTTGCTAGGTGCAGGTCCCCCAGTGACAGCTGTGTTTGCATCCGTGGTGGGGGTGGAGGATGACACTGTGGTTGTCACAAAGGCTTTCTTTATTTCTCAATGAGGTGGATCAGAAAAGACCACCGCTGAAGTCTAAGAAACAAGGAATGAGTTCTTTTCAAGGTTATTATCGTTAACGAAAACGAACGAAATGACGAAAACTAAAATTGAAATAACATTTTCGTTAACTGAAATAAATAAAAACTCTAATTAAAAGAAAAAAACGATAACTAACTGAAACTGTATTGTGAGTTTACAAAACTAACTAAAACGTATAAAAATTATGGATACAATTCCCTTCGTTTTCGTCTTTGTCAATGTCGGATTGATATGAAATTAATTTATTCCGCTCCAGCAGTTTGAGCTGGTGACACCATACGACACTTCACAGTCTGTCATGTCTGGTCACTGGTGGTTTCCAGTCATCTTCTGGTCCCCACTCTACCTGGAACATACAGACTAAAGCTGGGACAAAGCAGCACAGTCCTGTCTGGGGTCTACTGTAGTGATATATGGGTCGGGTTTTTTTTTTTTTTTTTTGAGGGGGGGCGTACCGTGTGTGTGCGCGTGAGTGACAGAGACAGACCAGAGCTAAAGGACAGAGTCAAACAGGACTAGCATCCAGGTTAAAACTGGAGAGTTTATCACCATGAAAAGGCCTTCCAAGCCCTGAACTGCACAGTTTAGAAGAGGAGAAAAGAGGAGGATGAAAACTAATCCAATTACAGAGGTACGGAACCTGTTAGAATGTTAAAAAACGTTTGATGTTACTAGCTACAGCTAGCTGAACTGAACTGAAGCAAAGTTGGCTAATAATGGAACTGGAGATGATTAAGATATGAGATATCTGCTAAGGTGTGGTTTACTGATGATGGACTGGGTTATATATGTTTATAAGTGGTTTATATATGTTTCTGTCTGCTTTAACTGCTGGTTAGCTGGTTTATATATGTTTCTATCTGCTTTAACTGCTGGTTAGCTGGTTTATATATGTTTCTATCTGCTTTAACTGCTGGTTAGCTGGTTTATATATGTTTCTATCTGCTTTAATTGCTGGTTAGCTGGTTTATATATGTTTCTATCTGCTTTAACTGCTGGTTAGCTGGTTTATATATGTTTCTATCTGCTTTAACTGCTGGTTAGCTGGTTTATAATATGTTCCTATCTGCTTTAACTGCTGGTTAGCTGGTTCATAATATGTTCCTATCTGCTTTAACTGCTGGTTAGCTGGTTTATATATGTTCCTATCTGCTTTAACTGCTGGTTAGCTGGTTTATAATATGTTCCTATCTGCTTTAACTGCTGGTTAGCTGGTTTATAATATGTTCCTATCTGCTTTAACTGCTGGTTAGCTGGTTTATATATGTTCCTATCTGCTTTAACTGCTGGTTAGCTGGTTTATATATGTTTCTATCTGCTTTAACTGCTGGCTGCTTTGTGCATCTGTCATGTCTGCTCCCAGACTGTGTCTGTCTTTTCTGTTTTCTCTGTCATTTCCTGTTTTATTTTGCTAAGTTTCCCTCTTGTGTCATGTCTGGTGTTTTTACTTCCCCTCCTTGATTGTTTCACCTGCTCCTGATTACCTGACTCCTCCCTGATTATCTCCACCTGTGTCCAATTGTCTTCCCGCCCTCTTGTGTATTTAAACCCTGTGTTTTCCCCTGTTCCTTTGCCAGTTTGTGTTCTACCTTTGTGTGCTCACTTACCAGCGTTTTTGGATACCTGTCAGTCTGTCTGCCCGTTCTTGACCCGTTTTTGCCTTCCGACCACCGATCCTGCCTGTTCCTTGTCTGCCTGCTCGTCTGGTTCTGACCTGGTTCGTACATCGACTTCTGATTCTGCCTATTCCCTGACTACCTCAGCCTCCAACGTGTTACCTTGTGTTTCGACCCTCGCCTGGACCTTGACCGTGAGTAGCCTTTCCCTCATGTCCCGTTGCCTCCTGAATTGCCCTCCTGTGTATGACCTGGCTTGTTTTTTGACTATCCTCTGTTTTGCCCTAGTCGGGGTGTTGACGGGAATCCTCCGGCTCGGCCGTGCTGACCATCCATATTCTCCGCTCACAGCCCGGACGAAGAGTCCAGTATCACACGCCTTCACAGACGTGTTAACAATTTTGTGCTGTGTTTTTACTACCGTGATTGTGTTTAATAAACACTCTCAATTGGTCATCTGTGTTCTGGTCTTGCATTTGGGTTCAGCCTTTGTACTAGTCCCATTACAGTACAAACTGGCCAATAAGATGAACCCAGCAGACCTAGACCAGGTCCGGGAGGCAGTTCGGTCCCAGGGGCAACGCTTAGGGGGACATGAACAGATTTTGCACTCCCTAATGGATAAGATGAATCAGCTGTCCGTTCAGTTTTCCCAGTATTCTGGTAACCAGGCTTCTGCTCCGGTCCCGCCAGTCGAGAATATTAACTCTGTCTCACCCGTTAAAGCCTTGGAGGAACCCAACATCCCACCTCCATCTAAGTACACAGGTAACCCTGATACTTGCCGTAATTTTTGTACGCAACTGCAGCTCATTTTTGATTCCCAGCCCCGCCGTTTTGCTAATGAGTTAGCTAAGGTTGCATATATTGCTAGCCTGTTGGAAGGCCCTCCTTTAAGCCTTTTCAACGCAGCCTATGAACAAAGGTCTCCCATCACTCAGTCAGCCTCGAGTTTGATGGCTGAGCTAAAAAGGATTTATGACCATCCTATCCGTGGACCACAGGCCGGTCAAAGACTCATGAGGCTGAGGCAGGGAGATCGCCCCATAAGGCAGTATGTCAGTGAGTTTCGTTCGTTGGCAGCAGAATCTGAATGGAACGAGAAGTCTCTGATCTCTGCATTCCAGAGCGGTCTTAACCGCACTATCGGTCGTGAGATGGCGCTCCGGCAGGAACTCCATTCACTGGATGAGGTCATCGAGGCAGCTATTCGGGTCTCTGACCAGTCGGCGTTTTGGCAGCCAGAACCATCATGGAACCGCCAGCCTTCTGTGAGTAAGCCCCACTCAGAACCCCCTCACCCAGTACCTGAGTCCAGCGGGGGTTCGAAGGTGGAACCGATGCAAGTGGGTCGGACTCGTCTGTCAGCAGAGGAGCGTCATCGCCGTCTGGTGGCTGGTCTGTGTCTTTACTGTGGTCAGGAGGGGCACCGAGTCAGCAACTGCCCAGTGAAGCCTAGAATGACGGCAGGTGAGGACTCTCTTTTGAGCAGAACGTTCTGTGTGTCCAGCGCCTCTCGTGTTCAGCCCTTGGTCTGTGTGTGCTCTAACTCTGTGTCTCTGCAGCTTCCAGTCCTGATAGACTCCGGGTCAGACGCTAATCTTATGGACGAAGAATTAGCTAAGCAGCTCCACCTCAGTCTGCTCCCGGTTCTGAAGCCCCTGGAGGCGAGGGCTTTAGACAATCACATTATCTGTAGAGTGACTCAACGGACTCAACCAGTTACTGTCCGGTTCAAAGATGGTCACTCTGAGGAAATCAGTTTTCATATTTACCACTCTGACTCTCACCCTCTCATATTAGGTCACCCCTGGCTTTCTTTCCATAACCCCTGTATTAACTGGCAAACGGGGGAGGTCCAAGCTTGGGGAGAGAGGTGTGGTTCCTGTCGTGAGGGGGTCCGGGATCCTGACCCTCTGTCCAAGCCAGTCCAGGTCACTGTGGCTCCTGTCATTTCTCCGGAGGAGCTGGAGACGGTGTTTCCTGCTCTTAGTAAGGTACCTGAGTGTTATCACGACCTTAAAGAGGTATTTAATAAGTCACGCGCTACTGCGCTGCCCCCTCACAGACCGTATGACTGTGCCATTGATTTGCGTCCTGGTACCTGCCCCCCTAAGGGGAGGCTGTATTCTCTGTCTGGTCCGGAGACGGCCGCTATGAAAAAATATATTGATGAGTCCCTGGCGGCCGGCCTGATTCGACCATCCTCATCTCCAGCTGGGGCAGGGTTTTTCTTCGTCGACAAGAAGGATAAGACGCTACGCCCTTGTATTGACTATCGTGGCCTTAATGACATTACCATCCGTAATAGATATCCGTTACCCCTCATGTCTTCAGCCTTCGAACTATTACACGGGGCCAAAGTATTCACCAAGTTAGACCTCCGTAACGCATATCACTTGGTGAGAATCAGAGAAGGGGACGAGTGGAAGACTGCCTTTAACACCCCAAGTGGACACTATGAGTACTTAGTGATGCCGTTTGGTCTCACTAACGCCCCAGCTGTTTTTCAAGCATTAGTCAATGATGTGTTACGTGACATGCTCAATGTTTTTGTATTTGTGTATCTGGATGACATTCTTATTTTTTCTTCGGATGAGAGGTCACATGTCCAGCATGTCCGCCAGGTGCTCCAAAGACTGCTTCAGAATCAACTGTTTGTAAAAGCTGAGAAGTGTGAGTTTCACCGCCCGTCTGTTTCCTTTCTGGGTTTCATCATCGCGGAGGGGAGTGTCCAGATGGACCCAGACAAGGTCAGTGCTGTCAGGGATTGGCCCACGCCCACCAGTCGTAAGGATGTCCAGAGGTTCCTTGGATTTGCTAATTTCTACAGGAAGTTCATTAGGGGGTTCAGCAGTGTGGCTGCCCCTTTGCATGCTCTAACCTCTCCCAAGTCCGTTTTCAGATGGAATCCCGAAGCTGACGCAGCATTTGTGAAGCTGAAGAGGGCGTTCACTTCGGCCCCCATTCTGTCGGTTCCGGATCCAGCTCGTCAGTTCGTTGTGGAGGTGGACGCCTCTGATCTGGGGGTTGGGGCAGTCATTTCGCAACGCTCCCCAAAGGACAACAGACTTCACCCATGCGCTTTCCTCTCCAGGAGACTGTCGAAAGCGGAGATTAATTATGACATCGGCAACAGGGAGTTGCTAGCCATCAAGGTGGCCCTGGAGGAATGGCGCCACTGGCTGGAGGGGACCGAAATACCATTCATGATCTGGACGGATCACAAAAACCTGGAGTATCTGCGGTCGGCTAAGAGACTCAACTCCCGTCAGGCCAGGTGGGCTCTGTTCTTTACACGATTCAACTTTTCACTGTCATATCGGCCTGGCTCTAAAAATGTGAAACCTGACGCTCTGTCTAGACTCTTCATGCCCGTCAACTCTGATTCTGAACCGGGACCTATCCTCCCTGAGACCTGTGTGGTGGGGGCGGTACAGTGGGAGATTGAGAAATCTGTTATTGATGCTTTACAAGACTGTGATATCCCGGCTGGCGTTCCGCCAGACCGTCTGTTTGTCCCTGATCACCTCCGCCCGCAGGTCATCCACTGGGCTCACACATCCAGGCTGACATGTCACCCGGGAGTTCAGCGGACTGTTTTCGTTATTAAACAGCGTTTCTGGTGGCCTGCTTTGGAGAAAGAAGTGGCGGAGTATGTCGCTGCCTGTCCCGTCTGTGCTGCGTGTAAGACCTCCAATAAACCTCCGGTTGGTCAATTACACCCTCTACCTGTTCCCAGTAGACCCTGGTCTAATGTGTCACTAGACTTTGTGACGGGGCTGCCCCCGTCTGATGGAAATACCACTGTGTTGACCATTGTTGACCGTTTTTCGAAGATGGCTCACTTTGTTCCACTACCTAAGCTCCCCTCTGCTAAGGAGACAGCAGAGGCGATCTTGTATAATGTCTGTCGATTACATGGTTTTCCCAGAGACATTGTTTCGGACAGAGGTCCTCAGTTTGTCGCACGTTTTTGGCGTGCTTTTTGTTCCCTTATTGGGGCATCTGTTAGTCTGTCCTCGGGCTATCACCCACAGTCCAACGGTCAGACTGAGCGGCTCAATCAGGTGCTGGAGGCCGGTCTTAGAGTTTTGGCCTCCCAGAACCCTGCTTCCTGGAGCCGCCAGCTGATCTGGGTTGAATATGCCCACAACTCGCTGCCCTGTGCTTCTTCTGGTCTGTCTCCTTTTCATGTAGTTTGTGGTTATCAACCTCCTCTGTTCCCGGCCCTGGAGAAGGACGCCAGTGTCCCCTCAGCTCTGGCGCTGATAAGGAGATGCAAGAGGACCTGGATTCGCGCCAGACAAGCTCTGTTAAAGGCCTCGGGGGTCTACAAGGCAGCTGCAGACCGGCACAGGACTCCAGCCCCGGTCTACCAGCGCGACCAACGTGTGTGGCTGTCAACCCGTCATCTTCCCTTGAGGGTGGAGAGCCGCAAATTGGCACCCAGGTTCGTGGGCCCATTTCCTATCTCAAAAATTATTAATCCTGTCTCTGTCCGTCTGAAGCTACCTAGGACCATGAGGATTCATCCTACCTTCCACGTGAGTCAAGTTAAACCGGCTAAGGAGAGCCGGTTAGTTCCTCCCACCCAGCCACCACCGCCACCCCGGATCATTGATGGAGGCCCAGCCTACACTGTACGCCGGCTCCTAGCGGCCCGTCGCCGGGGAAGAGGATTTCAATACTTGGTGGATTGGGAAGGATACGGCCCTGAAGAGCGTTCCTGGGTGCCCGCCTCTTACATCCTGGACCCGGACCTGATCCGGGACTTTCATCGCCACCACCCGGAGGTTCCTGGGCCGTCCGGTGCCGTCCCCTAGAGGGGGGGGTACTGTCATGTCTGCTCCCAGACTGTGTCTGTCTTTTCTGTTTTCTCTGTCATTTCCTGTTTTATTTTGCTAAGTTTCCCTCTTGTGTCATGTCTGGTGTTTTTACTTCCCCTCCTTGATTGTTTCACCTGCTCCTGATTACCTGACTCCTCCCTGATTATCTCCACCTGTGTCCAATTGTCTTCCCGCCCTCTTGTGTATTTAAACCCTGTGTTTTCCCCTGTTCCTTTGCCAGTTTGTGTTCTACCTTTGTGTGCTCACTTACCAGCGTTTTTGGATACCTGTCAGTCTGTCTGCCCGTTCTTGACCCGTTTTTGCCTTCCGACCACCGATCCTGCCTGTTCCTTGTCTGCCTGCTCGTCTGGTTCTGACCTGGTTCGTACATCGACTTCTGATTCTGCCTATTCCCTGACTACCTCAGCCTCCAACGTGTTACCTTGTGTTTCGACCCTCGCCTGGACCTTGACCGTGAGTAGCCTTTCCCTCATGTCCCGTTGCCTCCTGAATTGCCCTCCTGTGTATGACCTGGCTTGTTTTTTGACTATCCTCTGTTTTGCCCTAGTCGGGGTGTTGACGGGAATCCTCCGGCTCGGCCGTGCTGACCATCCATATTCTCCGCTCACAGCCCGGACGAAGAGTCCAGTATCACACGCCTTCACAGACGTGTTAACAATTTTGTGCTGTGTTTTTACTACCGTGATTGTGTTTAATAAACACTCTCAATTGGTCATCTGTGTTCTGGTCTTGCATTTGGGTTCAGCCTTTGTACTAGTCCCATTACAGCATCTCCTCTCATGCTTTGCACATCTTCGCATTGTTTCACGTAAGTGACGTTGTGTATGGATTGCACCTCACCTCAACCTGCTATAGGGAATTTATACATTGTACGGTACATTGTGTCTCTGCTCAGTCCATGAGCCGCCCTAACCCGACCCCCAAATAAAGTGTCCAGGGTAACCCATATCTGCACCTCACTAATTTCTTTGAATAGGATGATGAGGAAGATAAAATATATGAAATAACTAAAACTAATACTAAAACTAAACTAAACTAAAACTAAGCATTCAGAAAAAAACGATAACTAATAAAAACTAACAAACCTGCTCTAAAAACTAATTAAAGCTAACTGAATAAGAGAAAAAAAAGTCAAAACTAATTAAAACTAAACTATAATTAAAAATCCAAAACTATTATAACCTTGGTTCTTTTGAGCCTTTCTCGTCTTTTTAAACACATTTGATTTCAGTATTAAAAAATGTTTTGGAAAATCCCCATATTTTGACTTTTCTGAGAGTTTAAGAAAAATCACTTTTGTATTTGAATGAATGAATTTATTTTTTAGTTTTAAATCGATCATTGTACTCAGTATATTAATTGTAATAAACATAAAAACCATAAAAGGAATAGGCTAGAAGCAAAAGCTAATTTTTTTGCCTATCCTTTTCCACTAATACACTGCTTATATCAACTTAAATGTGTACAGCATCGAGCATTCACACCATAATAATTTTTTTAAAAAACAACAAAAACATATCTACCATCTCTTTTCAATATTTCTGAATAATTTTAAATTTAAGGTACTTTTTGTTTTTTTTTAAACTTCGCCAAAGGAGTGGATAACTTAAATGCATCATGAGGTCCATTCCATAATTTCACACCCACAGTCCCAGTTCATGTAGACTTCACATTTGTCCTCACTCACACATATGAAAATCTCTGAAATTCAAATTACTCTCTCTTAATTGCAAGACCCACAACTGGTATTTGAGACAATACTATTTTTGTCCTTCATGTTCCATATACCTATTTTCCATTCCATTTTATATTGTATATCCGTTAAATTACAAGTATATTATTCTTCTGGATTAGGCAGCATTGGACTTTCCTGTTTCTAGAGTTGGTGAATGGATATCAACAAAGGAGGGTTTTTTTTTTTTGGACTTCACAGATAATTTTGGTTTACACTATAAAAAATGGTTGTCTTTTTTCTCTATATGAGGAAGATGATGTCCTGAATTTAACACTATAAACTCACTGTCAGAAATAAACCCTAGGAAATACCAAACCACATGTGTTAGTGCATCTTTTCATACTTTATATTTGCAATATTTTTGTCGACCTGCTCAGTTTCCACTAAGATATAACTCATTTAAACCTAATCACAAATACAGCTCTGGATCCTACTACACTGTTGACCATAAAGATAAAATCAAATATTTTTACCTCTTCTCATGAAATTAATAATAATAATAATAATAATAATAATAATAATAATAATAATAATAATAATAATAGCTTTATTTATATAGCACCTTTTTGAGCCGCATTATATAATAAATTCCCATTATGTAATAAAAGTTCAAAATGTAATAAGAATGTCACATCATCTTGTAATAAAGCCACATTATGTAATAAGCTAACGCATTTTGTAATAAACTACGTCAATGCATTATATAGTAAAATTTTTCACATTATGTAGTAAGTTATTACAATTTGAGAAATGTATTACAAAATGCACTTGACACGTTTTTATTAAAAAAAAAAAAAAAAGTAATAACGTGTTTCATTATGTATGTACCAAAGGTGTAACGGTTTAGCTCTTTTTTTATATCCAGAAATGTTGTTTACATTGTTAAAGACACTTTCCTGAGTTGTTTTTTGTTTTTTTTTCAACTGGCATAGACACCTTATATTGATCAAAATATTTAAATTTGCCTTAAAAAGGTCCTGTTTAGAAATAAATCCATTTATTGGTCAACATCAGCGTTTTCTACTTTGTGTGTGCATGTTGGAGTGTGTGGACTAATTGCGAATGTAATGCTAATAGGAAGGCTATCATTCCCACTACTACAACTACGAATCTGCAGGGCTACTTCAATTAAAGAGGGCAAAAAAAAAAAAATCTACTTGAGTGTCGTTATTACGTAATGAACCATGTTATTACATTTTCCTGAAAATAAAAATGTGTCAAGTGCATTTTGTAATAAATTTCTCAAATTGTAATAACTTACTACATAATGCGAAAAAATTAACTGCATAATGCACTGAGGTAGTTTATTACAAAATGCGTCAGTTTATTACATAATGCCGCTTTATTACAAGATGACGTGAAATTCTTATTACATTTTGAACTTTTATTACATAATGAGAATTTATTACATAATGCGGCTCAACACACCTTTAAAAACAAAGCTTATGAATTGCTGTGACAGACAAAGCAGAGGGCACAACAGCAGGATACGAGCTGCAAGTAAAAACACTAAAACAGAAGCAACACAATAAGAGAGATGTGTAAAACAAATGCAAAAACATGACACTCAAATAAATTAAGTGAATCGGAATAAAGAGGGCAGGGATAGCATAACATGATGCTGTCAAATCAATGCAAAATTGAAGAAATGAGATAAAGCAACATTATGTATGAGAATATACGTGATAAAATTCAAATTAACTCTTTCATGCATAGTGGTTACCACAGTGGACAGCTGTTCTACAGCTGTTCTCTGGTATGTTCATGGATTTTGTTGTTCTTTTCGTTGTTTTTTTTTTTTTTTTTTTTTTTTTACACATATCTTTATTAAAGTTTTAAGACACTACATATCTTTTCTGACACGAATTGGTAACATTATGTGGATCTCTCTTGAGCCAAACCCCCAGAATCACAAGCCTTCCCCATAGTTTTCACACAATTTATCAGTAAATATATGTTTCTGTGTGTCAAAAATTAAACGTGTGGTGTCCAGCTGAGTGGATATTTTTGCAACTTCATGAAAAATAGGTTCATAAGAATTTTTTTGTCATTATTACTTTTTAAAATATATTTTTAAATTTTTTTTACAATTATTTTTATTTCATTTATGTATTTATTTATTTTTCAGAAGAAAATTTTCAGTCACAATGTTTTTTTCATGCCCAAACAGGAATAAAAACACTCAGGAAAAAATTTTGATGAAGGTTCTCATAATTTGTGCATGAAAGGGTTAAAAAATGAAAATTAAAAATTAAAAAGGGACAAATATCACATAAAAGCAAGTCTATAAAAATGTGTTTTAACAAGTGATTTAAAAGATGTTAATTATCGTACTACAGTGATTTATTCTTGATAGATAAAGTATAACTGGGATTCAGTATGTAATCATTGAACCAGGTCAAAGGTGATTACTGATGTGTAGAAATAGGAATAAAAAGAGGAATGTGCCTGAAAACTAAACTATTAAAATTTTATGAGTAACAGTGTATTTATATGCAGTAATTTTGTTTATGCCAGGAACAATATTCAGTCAAATTTAAAATAAAATATTAACCCTTTTATGCATGAATTATGAGAACCTGAATCAAGCGTTATTTCCTGAGTGTTTTTTTATTCCTCTTAAGGCATTAAAAAAACAATGCGATTGAAAAAAAATTTTATGAACCTATTTTCCAGGGAGTTGCAAAAATGTCCACTCAGCTGGACACCATGGATATAATTGTTGAAGCAAAGAAATATGTATTTACTGATAAACTATGTGAAAACTATGAAATAAAAACATTTTTAATGCTGCTAATCTGATGTTTTCTCACATTTAAACATACTCTAATACTAGTCAGTACTCACTTCATGGAGATATAATATGCAAAAAAAACCCTTTTTGTTTAAAAAAAAAATGTTAATTGCAGTCTAATAACAATAACAAGCAACCGAATTACACTGAAACATGTTACTGCAGATCAGGTTTATCAAGAACAGCAAAGTTACAGTAATGGTATGAATGTCAGTGTATTATGGGATGGTGCGTAAGCATCCACTGTTTTGGCTGATATGGAACTAAAACAACAAACCCATGAATGTACAAGAGAACAGCTGTAGAATAACTGTTCACTTTTATTTTATTTTTTTAAATAAATAAATACATAAATTTAAAAATATATATTATTATTATTATTTTTTTAATTTAAAAAAAAAAATTGCTGTCCACTATAATGACCACTATGTATGAAAGGGTTAATATTGAAGATTTTTTTTTTTTTTTTGCAAAAAATGACAATTGTAACAACCGTGTCAGAAAATAACATCAGAAACATCCGTGCATTTCTTTAAGATGTTTATTCATTCCTCCTTTTTACCCCATGATGTTAAAATTTCCTCAGTAAGAATAAACTAAACTAAGTGTTACATTTATTATAATATTACATTGATGAAGTTTACAGGACAGTTTGTTCTAAATGTGATGCTGCGGAGGTAAACCCTATGAAACCTGACCCTTCAAAAACTATATACCTCATATACCTGCTGTATGAAATGTGATACATGCATATTTAACACAATTTAATACCACTATGAAGAATCAATTATGAAGGAACTATGCACTGTTTCAGTATATTAAGTATTTATAAGAAAATAATAATTTAAAAAAAGAATAACAATATAAATGTTCTTCTTAACGTAACTTTTTTAAAATTACCAAAGACTTTCCTGCAAAAACTGTGTGGATGATTTAACGATAGTGGCTATATTGAAAAAGAAAAGAAAAAAGAAAAAAAAAAAAACAACCTTCTAATGGCTGCAGTGGGTTGATCATGGGACAAAAAACACACATCCGTTAATATACAACAAGTTAAGGAAAGTATTGATCTTGTATTATTTTTATTCAGTTATTTTATTTGGTATTGGTTTACTGTTCTTATTTTTTGTTGTTTTTAAATGTACAGCTTTTTATGTTCTTAATCTTTTCTTGTATTTTATTCTTTTATTTAGGTTTTATCTATTCTTCTGTATTTTTATTTATGCTTTTTTTTTTTTATAGTTGTCCTATGTCTTTTAATCTATTCTTGTTTTGGTTTTTATTTATTTTCCTGTACAGCACTTTGGTCCACTGTGGTTGTTTTAAAGTGCTTTACCAATGAAGTTGGATTGGATTGTTGATGAGATAGAGGATCCCATAACCTGGCGTAGCAAATGTGATACAAATGGTTTTACAGGGTTTAGCTTAGTGGATAATTGAATTTTCAGACACACCGTTTATTTCTTTATTCACTCATTGGTCTTTTTAGTTCTTTATTTCACTCCTGCAGATAAAATACAAGCAGCTCAGCTTTGTTTCATAATCTGTGATCATCCGTTTTTCTCTTGATCACTTTTCAGAGGTTTCAAAGAGCTTCAGGTCTGAACTTCAGCAGACACCTGCAGAGCTGCACATAGTCTATACTGTAACTCAAACAAACAGGAGGAAAGAGTGCGTCTGCGCTTTAGTCCACGTTTGTTGAGTATTTCTAGCAGCAGGATGTGGTGCAACAAATGCTTCCTTTTTTTTTTGTTTTCCTTTGTCATAAAACAAAAAATAATATGGGAAGAACAAATTAAAAGGAAGAAGACCAACATGTACAAATGTTCTTTTTTATGTGTTGAAGGGACAGTGGTCAGGGGAGGTCACAAGAAGCACAAACAATCGTTGCTATAATATAATAATATTTAACTTCAAATCCTTCAACCTGAATGAAAAAAAAACAACAAATAAAACAGATGAAAACAGCAGATAAAATAGAGTAAATTAAACATAAGAATCAAAAAACATAGGGGAATAAATTCGGCTAAAAAATGTAGGTTTAATATATACCAAAAAAAAAAGTGAAAATAGAAGGGATAAAATTTTTGTCAACATTTTTTAACACTTTAAAAATCATTGCAATTAGAAGTTTACGTTCTTGCTAGCAGTTATTTAAAACATTTTTGTGCTGTTTTTTGTTCATATTTAAACTGTAGTTGAGTTCAATATTTTTCAGCGTTATTTATTCCCCTGTGTTTTATGATTCTTTTGTTTATTTTACTTTATTTTATCTGTTGTTTTTGTCTGGGTGCTTCTATGAAACTGGTCCCTAAAAACAGGACATTCAAACCAGAAGCAGAAGCACTTTGGGTCTATTTTTAAAAATGAATATGGACTGAGATAAAAGAGAAACAACTTTTCAGATAAAACACATTTTTTGTATTTTTAATATCATTTTTTAATACAAAATCTGCATGTAACATGTTAAAAAGGACATGAAAATTATGTGCAACTATTTTTTTGAATATCTTTTTATTCTCTCACAGGTACATTTTGGGAATCAAAGTGAATATGCAAGGCAGAGTGTTTAACAAAATGACCGCTGTTGCAAAATCATTCACAATTTATTTGTGTTTAAATGGGCAGGTTCCGCATGTAACACCAGTGGACACGATGGGTTACACACGAAACCTGCAATGAGACTGCAGAGTCATGAAAAACCCACGTCTGGATTAGAAAAAACACTAGGATCGACACATTTAACACAGTGTCTTAATTTATAGTCTATATAAGACCATTTACAGCTATGTTTTCCAGATTAGATTTACTGACACTTAGGTAGCTTTTCCTGTCCCAATTTTGGTCCTATTTTTGGCCCCAATATTTGATAAAAAAAAAAAAAAAAAAGCATTAATTTTGGGATGGCTCAGAGCAAGAGTATATCATTTTTTGGCATTTATCAGAGTTCATCATTAGGTTCATCCTGAGGGAAAATATGTCTAAATTTCTCTTTTATTATTGGTTCTAAAAAGCTGTTACAGTGCCAGACACTAAAATAAACCAAATTCCGTAGAAACATCTATATGTTTTATTTGCTGTCTTTTTCTGTCACGGGTAAGGATTTTAAGCTAAGTATTATAGTATCACAGCAACACAAGTCTGTGCTCCTTGCAAGGTTATAATAGTTTTGGATTTTTAATTATAGTTTAGTTTTATTTAGTTTTGACTTTTTTTTCTCTAATTCAGTTAGTTTTAATTAGTTTTTAGAGCATGTTAGTTACCGTTTTTTTCTGAATGCTTAGTTTTAGTTTAGTTTAGTTTTAGTTATTTCATATATTTTATCTTCCTCACTATCCTATTCAAAGAAATTAGTGCGGCGCGAATCAGCGGGTTAGTCTGGACACTTTATTTGGGGGTCAGGTTACGGCAGCTCACTGACTGAGCAGAGACACAAACACATGTACATTATGATGTATAAATTCCCTATAGCAGGTTGGGGGTGTGTGTGTGATCCATACACAACGTCACTTACGTGAAAACAATGCAAAGATGTGCAAAGCGTGAGAGAAGATGCACAAAGCAGCCAGCAGTTAAACCAGACAGAAACATATATAAACCAGCTAACCAGCAGTTAAACCGCATAGAAACATATATAAACCACCTAACCAGCAGTTAAACCGCATAGAAACATATATAAACCAGCTAACCAGCAGTTAAACCGCATAGAAACATATATAAACCACCTAACCAGCAGTTAAACCGCATAGAAACATATATAAACCAGCTAACCAGCAGTTAAACCAGACAGAAACATATAAACCAGCTAACCAGCAGTTAAACCACATAGAAACATATATAAACCAGCTAACCAGCAGTTAAACCGCATAGAAACATATATAAACCAGCTAACCAGCAGTTAAACCGCATAGAAACATATATAAACCAGCTAACCAGCAGTTAAACCGCATAGAAACATATATAAACCACCTAACCAGCAGTTAAACCACATAGAAACATATATAAACATATCTAACCCAGTTCATCATCAGTAAACCACACCTTAGCAGATCTCTCATCTCTTAATCATCTCCAGTTCCATTATTAGCCAACTTTGCTTCATTTCAGTTCAGCTAGCTGTAGCTAGTAACAGCAAATCAGCGGGTTAGTCTGGACACTTTATTTGGGGGTCAGGTTACGGCAGCTCACTGACTGAGCAGAGACACAAACACATGTACATTATGATGTATAAATTCCCTATAGCAGGTTGGGGGTGTGTGTGTGATCCATACACAACGTCACTTACGTGAAAACAATGCAAAGATGTGCAAAGCGTGAGAGAAGATGCACAAAGCAGCCAGCAGTTAAACCAGACAGAAACATATATAAACCACCTAACCAGCAGTTAAACCGCATAGAAACATATATAAACCAGCTAACCAGCAGTTAAACCGCATAGAAACATATATAAACCACCTAACCAGCAGTTAAACCGCATAGAAACATATATAAACCAGCTAACCAGCAGTTAAACCAGACAGAAACATATAAACCAGCTAACCAGCAGTTAAACCACATAGAAACATATATAAACCAGCTAACCAGCAGTTAAACCGCATAGAAACATATATAAACCAGCTAACCAGCAGTTAAACCGCATAGAAACATATATAAACCAGCTAACCAGCAGTTAAACCGCATAGAAACATATATAAACCACCTAACCAGCAGTTAAACCACATAGAAACATATATAAACATATCTAACCCAGTTCATCATCAGTAAACCACACCTTAGCAGATCTCTCATCTCTTAATCATCTCCAGTTCCATTATTAGCCAACTTTGCTTCATTTCAGTTCAGCTAGCTGTAGCTAGTAACAGCAAACTTTTTTTTTTTTTTAACATTCTAACAGGTTCCATACCTCTGTAATTGGATTACTTTTCATCCTTCTCTTCTCTCCTCTTCTAAACTGTGCAGTTCAGGGCTTGGAAGGCCTTTTCATGGTGATAAACTCTCCAGTTTTTACCTGGATGCTAGTTCAACACTGACTCTGTCCTTTAGCTCCACTCTGTCACTCACGCGCACACACAGTGGGCACAAAAAAAAAAAAAAAAAAACAAAACAAAAAAAACCCGACCCCACACATCACTAAAGTCAATCCCAGACAGGTCTCTGCTGCTGTGTCCCAGCTTCAGTCTGTATGTTCCAGGTAGAGTTAGGACCAGAAGATGACTGGAAACCCCAGTGAGCAGACATGACAGACTGTGGAGTGTTCTATGGTGCTGCAGCTCAAACTGCTGGAGTTAAAGAAATCCATTTGATATCAATGCGACATTGACAAAGACGAAAACGAAGGGAATTTTATACATACTTTTTATACGTTTTAGTTAGTTTTGTAAACACACAATACAGTTTCAGTTAGTTATCGTTTTTTTCTTTTAATTAGAGTTTTTATTTATTTCAGTTAACGAAAATGTTTTTTCAATTTTAGCTTTCGTCATTTCGTTCGTTTTCGTTAACGATAATAACCTTGGCTCCTTGTGAGTTTTTCTTGCGGCTGATTGGTCCTTATGTTACAGACAGACTCAGTATTAGTGATATGGTTGTAGATGGAGTTAATAATTCTCCTGGGGTTCATATCTGAGAGCTAACAGAAGAAAGTGGTGCGCTCCTTGTCCTCCACAGTGAAGGTAGAGCCATGCTGGTGCAGACTCTGCTCATACTGGTGGGCTCCCAGTGTCTCTGGGCCAGAAAGTCCGAACCCTTCCTCGGAGAAGCTGACGCCGGTGTGTTCAGGGGATCAGATAAATATGACTTTGCCATCGAGGTTCCTGCTGCAGGGATGGAGTGTTTCTGGCATTTCGCCCACCAGAGTGGAAGCTTCTACCTGACGTTCATGGTGAGACTTGAACGTCTGTGATGGGTGTCATCCTGTCTGGAAGATAAATATGTTTGGAATTTGTGCGATGAAATGAATTGACTATAAGAAAACTAAGGGTGTGAACATTTGACTTTTCTGTTCCTTGAGCTTATCACAACAGTTCAAGGAGATTTAGTCTGACATTCAACATGAGACATGGGTACACAGGTGGAAAGTAACTCAGATTATTTTAGTATTTCTATTTCATGTTACTTTATGCTGCTATTCAGCTTCATCAGTCAAATATTGAACTATTTACTCCATTACATTTGCCTGACAGCTTTAGTTAATTCTCAGGTTTCAGTTTTCACTCTTTTCCCATCCTGTGAAAACCATATATCTCCAAATGTGTTGATTTTTAATGTTTGTGAGTTTAATCCTTATTGTGGTAACTTCCAAAACAATTTTCTCCATACAGCCTTTCCAAAGAGAGTTTTCACTATTAATTATGTTGTCATTCTATATTTAACTTACTGACCCTATAGATATTCATTAAAACCCATGCCACTCAATGTCTTTTTGTTAATTTAATGCAGCCAAGCAGAAGGTTTGGAACTTCTCCTGTACTGTGTAAGTGGTATTTTAAAAAAAGATAACAGTTCCATAAAATAGAGATCTTTAACTAACAACTGAGCCCACTTGATAAATGATATGTGAAAATGTACTTTTTCATGTTGATGCTCACTTTCACTCGATCAGACCGATATACTACTGTATGAACTTATTCTAACTCTACCAGTCATGCTAACATGAATGTGTTATTAACATGTTACTGCATCAATTCAAATGAACCACCCATAACATTTATATGTCTAAGGGAGACAGCTTGTGAAGTGTGTATTTTTGGTTTTAGGACCATATTTCTGCCTGTGAATACCTTTAAATGCAGGGTCTAGGAGTGAGAGTAGAGTCCTGAAGACTTTTAAAGTACTTCTGTTCTGTACTGATCCCAGGTAAACAAGCTCTTTTTATAGAACTATTTACTCCTCTGCTCTCCATGTAAATGATCTCATCTCAAGGTCTACAGCAGAGTGTGTCAACCTTGGGGTCGGGACCCCACATGGGGTCACCTGGAATTCAAATGGGGTCATCTGAAATTTCTAGTAATTGATAAAAATAAAAATAAAAAACTTACTTATAAAAAATATATGGTGAGTTCTTGTTTGTTCAGTATTAATTGTCAGCCTTGTAAATCCAAGCTGGACTGACTGTACATATCCTGACCAAGGAAAATAAAATTCTCACTTTGTGCAGTAATCTACACCTGGCTTTTCTGCCTCCGTCCATAATAATATACATTATACAGAGTAAATGTCATCTAAAAATTAACGTTTATTTGCAACGTAGTACAGTAAACTATTACATGACCAAAAACAAATTAATTTTAGCCAAAAAAAACGTCTGTTTTGAATGTCTGGGGTCGCCAGAAATTTGTGAAGTTAAAATGGGGTCACAAGCCTAAAAAGGTTGGGAACCACTGGTCTACAAGGTCATACACTCTGCAGATTATTTACACTGATATCAAGAAAAATCATCTAATTTCAAACTACCTACATCCAGATGTTTTCTCAGCTTCCACTGATGGTGTGAATTAAATGGAGCAGCTGAGTTCAGAAGAACTCATCTAACAGTCACACCTGCTAACAACAGTTTTCCTCCTGTAATATGAGAGCTTATTTCATCACTAGGAAGGTTGATAAAGGCTGGGAATCTGCCATAGGGTTAGATTTATTGGGCAAAATCAGAATAATGCTCTGGATGTTTGGCACACAAGAGTTTAGGCTTTAAAAAACACTTTTCTGAACCACTTAATCCTCACGAGGGTCGCTGGAGCCTGTCTCAGAAGACAGAGAACACCCTGGACGTGTTACCAGTTTATCACAGAAATCACTCAAGATTATACTGTATTTTTTATTTAACCTCAGCATGTATTTGCATAAATTGAACAACAGCAAAGCAGTGATTTAATCAACAATTTAAAAAAACAGATAGTTATTTCTATTTGTTTAACCCATAAAGACCCAGTGCTACTTTTGTGGCAGTTCCCAAATGAATTTTTCTCTCCATTTAACCTTTCTTAAGTGATTTATCGCCATTTATTATAATATTACCCTCTGTATTTTGCATTTCTTCAATAAAAATCTGGTATTTTCCCATATTTCTTTTACTGATTACGTAGATGTCTATAAAAGCTCAGATTGAAGGTAACTGTCATAATATCAGAAACAGAGAAAACTTAAGATAACTTGACCTTTTCAACAAAATTTATCATTAACTGAACGTGAACCAAGTGTCTCCATGCACTTTCATTGATCAAACTCCATGGGTTTTACTGGTGAATCAATGTTGTAGAAGATGACAGTGTTTCTGTGTTCACTACGGAACCTCTGAACGTCCAGATGGGTCATATCTGATGACCATGAAAAGATGACAAACTGTATTTTACACCAATTATTAACATGGATTGATAGGTTTAATGGATCAGAAGTTATCAAACATTTCATATTGGTAGATGATTTTGATCACCAGTGGTTTTTTGGGTCTTCATGGGTTAATCAATAGAAATGACCTCATTCATGAACATCCTTATATTTACATGATTCATCCAGTTTTGGCATCACTACAATAAAATGCAATCTGCTTTAGTGTTATTTAACTGGTTCATTTTTATATGAAACTTTTGTGTCCATGTTATCGTAAGTCCAATGCATGTCATTTAGAGGTAGTAGTTTCTCAGTATGTAAATATAAATATGTTTATATTCTGCTGGTTTGAATATGTGGTTCATATGTGTCTGTGAACACAGGTCCAGTGGGTAACAGGGATGGCCAACAATCACAGGCTGTTTGTAACAGTGAATTCACCAAACGGCGCCCTCATCACTTTGAAGAACGAGGCAGTTGGACACATGAACTTTCAAACTGAGGTGACAGGTAGGAAACACTGACCACCTGCAGTTTGGTAAATATCTGAAACTCATCTCTGATGTTGATGTGGACTCTCCCTGCCAGGTTTTTACCGACTGTGCCTCAATAACCATGGAAACCAGTTTGGTGGCGTCAGAGTCTTTGTGAGCTTTGGTGTCATCTATGAAGGGACTGTGGCGTCAGATGGAGTGATGGAGAAGGAGGAGGAGGAGGAGAGGAAAGTCCTCAACAACACTTTGGCCAGCATTGAGGTGTTTTTTTTTGTTCTCTTTAATTTTCTGTTTCATATTTTTATTGAAGTGTATACAAGAGAAACAAAGGTACATACATGTACCAGGGCACACTCATGTCAACATTAACCATGTTTATATACACTATTAGATTTAGATTTGCATATTTTTAACAACAAATAACAATGAAACCTGACAAATAATACAATGAAAAGAATACTAGGGCAATCTGGTCACTTAAATATAAGAAAAAATTAAAATAAAAGAAAAATGAAAAATAAAGAAAAGAAAAAATAAAAATAAAGAAAAGAAAAAATAATAATAAAGAAAAGGAAAAAAAAAAAAATTTGTTTTGACTGATTTGTTTGACCTGATTTCACTTATTTAATGCAGTAATAATTACACATCTTACTTACTGCGGTTTATGTTAACCCAAATATTTTAAGTGATTAATATCACTTAATTAGGGTTCCTCAGCTGCAAATTAAAGGGTTAGGGTGGATTCGATTTTTTACTTTGATTAAGATCATGTATGACTTTCACAGTTATTACGAAGTACAGCAGATCAGCAACCAGGTAATAAAAAAAGGTAAAAAAAATAAATAAATAAATAAATAAAAAACTATCTCTGCTCACAACACTAACTTTTTCACACATCTAACTCTGCAATTACTTCTCACCTCTGTCATCAATAGTGTCTTACAAAGTTTTATAAGTGATATTAAACAGTTATTTTTTTTTTAGGAAAGCATACAGAAGCTTCAGAATCGGATCTTCCACATGTGGCGGCACTACAACTTCGCCCGCATGAGGAAGGGGAAGGACCACTACCTCCTGGAGTCCAACCTCAACTACGTGGACTGGTGGTCGGCGACTCAGAGCGTCGTCATCGTCCTGTCTGGATACCTGCAGCTCCTGGTCCTCAAAAGACTCTTCTACACAGACTCCAGCAGACCACGATGCTGAAAGACATCTGCTAAAAATAGAATAGGTTTGAGTTCTGCAGAGGCTGCACCTTTAAGTTCTTAAATGTGGTTTCACTCAAGTACTGTAGGGTCAAAACATAAATCTCTGACGGGACATTTTAGAGACAATTTGACTCATTATTGTTGCTAAATGACCCAGATTTTTACTTTTAAATTCATTTTTGCTTTAGTTGGACCATAAGGGATTATACAAAACAAGGAACTACTTCATATTGAAATAAATGTTGGAATGGCAATGAATTAATGTTCGCTCTCTGACGGGACATTACTGTGTTTTGACCCTGTACAAAAGTTAAATATTGAGCTACTTGTATTACATTTCACAGACCAGTATTGTACTTTGGATTATACTGTGTTTATATGACAGCTTTTCAGAAGAACTTTACACAATAGATGATATACAAAACAAAATACAACAAATTAAAGATTAAACCAGTGTGTTCAGTCAGATCCCATTTCATTTCATTATTCTTTAAATACATTTCCACTACTGATACGTTCATTTACAAACATTAACAAAACCAACTGATGCCTTATGATAAAAAAAATAAACCTGTTGACTAAAAGTGAAAGTAAGATAACATCAAAACGTGCGTAGGTTTGACAGTGAACAGATACCTGAGGTGGTTTGGGCACATTTTTCTCTGGCAGCAGCTGATGATTCACTGCATCACGTCAATAAGAAAATGTCATACAGTTTATATGTTGTGTCTGTTGAAACGTTATTGCAGTGGTTCCCAACCTTTTTTGGCTCGTGACCCCATTTTAACATCACAAATTTATAGCAACCCAAAACATTCAAAACAGAGACATTTTTTTGCTAAAATTAATTTGTCTTTGATCGTGTAATAGTTTGCTATACTATGTTGCAAATAAATGGGAATTTTAGATGACATTTATGTTTATGTTCATGTTTATGCATTTGGCAGATGCTTTTTTCCAAAGCGACTTACAGGGGAAAACCAATTAAATCACTCAATCAATCAAATTTTATTTATATAGCGCCAGATCGCAACAAAAAAGTTATCTCATGACACTTTATATATAGAGTTGGTCAAAACCAGACTCTAAGCCAATTTACAGAAACCCAACAGAATCCTCCAGGAGCAAACACTTGTGAGTGGTGACAGTGGAAGGAAAAACTTCCCTTTAACAGCAGAAACCTGGAGCAGACCCAGACTCCTGGAGGATGGCCATCTGCCTTGACCAGTTGGGGTTAAAGAGAGAGGGTAAAGAAAGAGAGAAAGAGAGAGCAATAGAGATAGAGACTGGGGGAGAGGGTGGAGAAGGGGAGTAGGGGGAGACACATGGAGGCAGTTGAGGATAAGTGAGTGATGATGATGAAGGCAGGAGAGAGGCAGGACCACTGCAGCAGGTCCAGAGATAATCCTGGGAAAATCTGTGATAAGTCTGGGAAGAACTTTATTAAAATATTTAAAATGGAATGTCTGCCAGTGCTAGGACAGGAGGTGCTCCTGGAAGAGCTGGGTCTTCAGGAGCTTCTTGAAGATAGGCAGGGATGCCGCTGTTCTCATAGTACTTGGTAGAGCGTTCCACCAACGTGGAACGACCCATGAAAAGAGCCTGGATTGTCTTGTACAAGGTCTGGGGACCACCAGACAATGTTCCCCAGACAAGCGGACTGGTCGTGGGGCATTTAGTCTATATAATGTATATTATTATGGACAAAGACAGAAAAGCCAGGTGTAGATTACTGCACAAAGTGAGAATTTTAGTTTCCTTGGTCAGGATATGTACAGTCAGTCCAGCTTGGATTTACAAGGCTGACAATTAATACTGAACAAACAAGAACTCAGACTATGAATTATGAAAGAGCTGCAGCATCTGAAACTGACCACAATGAACATTTGACAGATAAACAGTACCACAGTGCTTCAGTTTCAGCTTCACAGTTTGTCATGTCTTTTATATATTGGGATTGTCTCTGTCAACTCACCATATATTGTTTTATTAGGATTTTTTTTTTAATCAATTACTAGAAATTTTTGGCAACCCCATTTGAATTCCAGGTGACCCCACATGGGGTCCCAACCCCAAGGTTGAAAAACACTGCATTAGTGACTAAAGCTGTGAGCACTGGAGTAAAATTATATGTAAATCAAAATAATGACCATAAAACTACACTTTTTAGACACTGGCATAGCTAAGTCATTCAAGATGGAAATTAAGATTTGGTGATAATCTTACGTGACGCTCTCTTTTTATTCTGCTTCTCCCCCTCAGTAGTTTTCCACCTTTCTGGTCAATCCTTTACTCTGTCCAATCTCTTATCAATATAATATAAATATTCTGGAAACAACAAAGAACTCCAAGGCACTCTCATAGACCCATGAAAACGATTATACTTCAACATGTTTTGACATTAATCCATAAAGATCCAGAGTTAATTTTGTGCCAGTTCCCAATTGAATTTTCCATCTATTTTTAACCTTTCTTAAGTGATTTATCACATTTTTACCTAATATTGTTCTCTGTATTTTGCATTTTCCAAGGCAAGGCAAGGCTGGTTTATTTCTATAGCACATTTCATATACAAGACAATTCAAAGTGCTTTACAGAAAACATTAAAAGCATTACAGCAGAAGCAATAAAAAGTATAGGCATGAGAAAAACAAACAAACAAAAAAATCAGATAAATAAATAAAACCAATCAACAGATAAAACAGACAAGCAGATGAAACAGATGAAAAAATTTTAGCTTAAAAGGAACAGTGCAGGTCTGAACTGATGAATATAAACTCTATTCAAATGCAGCTGAGAACAGGTGGGTCTTTAACCTGGATTTAAATAAACTAAGTGTTTCAGCTGATCTGAGGTTTTCTGGTAGTTTGTTCCAGACATGTGGAGCATAGAAGCTGAACACAGCTTCTCCGTGTCTGGTTCTGACTCTGGGAACTGACAACAGACCAGATCCAGATGACCTGAGGGGTCTGGTGGGTTCATACTGAGTCAGGAGGTCACTGATGTATTTTGGTCCTAAACCATTCAGAGCTTTATAGACCAGCAACAGAACTTTAAAGTCTATCCTCTGACGGACAGGCAGCCAGCGGAAGGACCTCAGAGTTGGAGTAATGTGGTCCACTTTTCTGGTCTTAGTGAGGACTCTAGCAGCAGAGTTCTGAATGAGCTGCAGTTGTCTAATGGATTTTTTAGGTAGACCTGTAAAGACACTGTTACAATAATCAAACCGGCTGAAGATGAATGCATGGACTAGTTTTTCCAGGTCCTGCTGAGACATCAGATCTTTTATCCTTGAGATGTTCTTAAGGTGATAGTAGGCTGATTTTGTGACTGCTTTGATATGTTTTTCTGTCTGAGTCCATCACTACACCCAGCAAAAATCAGGCATTTTCCTATATTTAATTCACTAATCATTCATTTATTTTATTCATTTTCTGAACCTGCTTTATCCTCACTAGGGTCACGCAGGTCACTGGAGCCTATCCCAGCTACTTTATGGGTGAAGGCGGGGTACACCCTGGACATGCCACCAGTTCATCGCAGGGCTGACATATAGAGACAAACAATCACTCTCACATTCACACCTATGGGCGATTTAGATGAACCGATTAACCTATCAGTGCATGTCTTTGGATGGTGGGAGGAAGCCGGAGTACCCACAGAGAACCCATGCAGGCACAGGGAGAACATGCAAACTCCACACAGAAAGGTCCCACCTCCCATCGACTGGTGTTGTAATCGAACCCAGGACCTTCTTCCTGTGAGGCACGTGTGCTTAGTGGATAGAGTTCTTTGTTTTCCGACTATATTTCCTCATTTAAATGGCATTTCAAACAAAACAACCTTCTTGAGTCCGAGACACAGTCCTGTTCCAACATTTCATAACATAGTATGAATACTGCCCACTCATCTTCCCTGTTCATATTACAGTACTCTTTCTCCAAACTGTGAGTTAAAGCTTTGTTACTGTCTCAGTCTAATTTTAAGTACAAATTCACATATTTTATTGTTGTAAAATGTATTCTGTGAAGTCAAACCATGTTACTGTATAGGGCGACCAATGCTGGTGGTTAAACCTTAATAAACTGACACTGCTGCTGTTCCTTTACCCACCATATGATTCAGCTTCTACCTGTATCTTTTTCACATTTGGCTCAAATACAGCGAGTAAGTCAGAAGGAAAGTAAAGTCATTTTCTGAAGTCATTTTCAGACCTAATGAAGCAGCCTTTAGTTCTCTGAGATCTGCACAACTACTACTATTATACTACTATGACTAAAACTAATACTAATACTATGTTTAGGTTCTTTTTCTTATTTGTTTTCCATTTCCTCTACTGTCAAAAACTATAATTTATTTTTATTTCACTTATTATAACAAAGTTAGATGTGGCCTCACCTTGTCCCAGTTATATCTGATACAACCAGTAGATACAGACTGAAAATAGGAGTTCTCTGTGTGAACCATCCATTCCAAAAGGTGGGTTGTGAGTCTCAGGACATTAAATTTGGGCTAAGACAGTCATCATAGCTGCATTTGCATCTGTAAGGCAGTAAATTACCTTCACAAATGACTAAAAAAGCCACCTTATACCTTCGATTACGCAACTGAGATCTTATAACAATGAGGAAAATTAGGCTCTTACATGAAAATACTGCTGTAAAATAAAGAACTAACAAAAAGAACATGCCTCCTTTCCTTTGTCCAGTTTAATGTTATAATTTTACAGAGTTTGGAATCACTGGGTCACATGACATGGAAACAAATTCAAAGAAAATCAGATGAATGTGATTAATGTTAATATAAAATAAGACGTCTATGTTCTTATTGGATGTTAGAGCTTCTTCCTTTTCATATTAACACAAGATCTTATTGTATAATACAATGATGTCTTTTCTGCTAGTTATTAGATCAGCATCAGAAAGAAAAAGTGTCTAAATTTGTTTCTGTTTAGTGAATTAATATACTTACAGTATGTGCAACAAATAGTGTGTGAAACCACTGAGGACTAAATACTGTAACACACTGCAAAAAAAAAACTGTGGATGACAAAAAGATGACACTGTGTGGATGTTTTGATGCTTTTTCTTAGACACAAACTTCCTTGAACAAGTCAGACAGGTTTGTAACATTCTATTGTGATGTGTTTTGCAAGCAGATTCCACAGATGATGTTTCAAGGAAGATGAAACATGAAATATGCAAGTTATCTGTGGTGAAAGGAGGCGCTAAGGGGCTGAAACGAAAGACGAAAGTAAGAAATTCTCAGTCTGATCATTTGGAACGAGTACACTGTGATGTCCACAGGAACATCCACATACAGGTGAATAATATTTTAGGATTTTTCTTACTTAAACTGTCATTGAATTCTGCTGCTGTGTGACATTTACCTATAATACATGTACATTAATTAATAGTGATATAGAAAGATTTTGACATTGTTTGCGACGGAGCAGGAAGTTTGAAATTTCCATGCTGTGTGTAAAAGTGAAAGGGAAAAAAGTAAGAACTAAGATGTGGCATTTTATGATAATATTCCCTTATTGATCCTCAGGGGAAGGTAATTTGCTGTAATCAATCCTGTACTGATTTATAGTGACACTCAAGGCAGTTACAGTCGTAGTTTTGCAGAGTTATAATGTGCATTTATAACAATAAATATGCAGGAAACAAACACATAAAATGAGAACACAATAGCCTCTTCAGGTAAAATTAGTATTAGTGTGATGTATGTAGTGTGAAAGTACATACATTCATTTCTGTTAATGATTTTAAAAGTATTATGGAGAATGCAGTGAAGGAGGAATGTCACTGTTTTTTCTTGATGCCATTATGGTTGAATAGTTGTTAATGTGTTTTAATGTTCATTGTGTATCATGTATGTGTTTTATGTTGTTTGGACTTTGTATGGCTGCTACCTTGGCCAGGTCTCCCTTCCAAAAGAGATTCCTAATCTCAATGGGACTTCCTGGTTAGATAAAGGTAAAAATAAATGGATAAATTTGGATTCAGTACATCATCAACTCTTTTGGGTTGACTGTCTGGATGTTTTCATGGTCTTTTATCCTTTTCTTTGTCCAGATGATCCATATGACTTCTAAAATATTCAGATTTTTTTTTTAAATGCATGACCATACATGTATTTCTCAGTCTTTGTTGTAACATATATGCAACTGGGAAATGCAGTAAATATTTAACAATGTAAAAAAAAAAAAAAAATGCATTTCAGTAAAAAGATATTAATATTTTTTAAGCTAATGGGATCATGTGGACAGAGAAAGGAATAAAAGACCATAAAAGCCTCCGGGACGATCTGAAGATGTTTAATATAACACAAGATTATCTAAGAAAACATCCAGACCGTCGACCCAAGAGAGGTGACGATTCACCAAATCCAAATCACACTAATACGGACTTTACCTGCAGATTTTTTTTTTTTTTTCTCTCTCTCTTTCAATACTGTTCTCATGTATATTTCTTGTTAGAAATAAAGATGCATGTAAATTATAACCTTGAAAAAACAAGAAATCTAAAGGCTGCTTAAGTCTTCTGCACAGTACTATACATGTTAATGATGCACCATGTTAACGAAACTTAAAATTTGCTTTGAATGTATGAATGTGAAAACTATTTATTTTATTTCATTTGTTTCAATTAATTATAGTAAGGGCTTATAATGATATATGACACACAATATGGTAGTAATAGAGTTAATGTTTAAAAGTGTTGAAAAGTCAGTGCATTTTACATTTTTACTTAAACTAAACATGTGAAGGATGTTCATGACCGTGGTATTGCTTTACTTTTGGGAATTACACCAATTTCCCGTAACCTGCAACCTTTAACCACAGAGATACCATTTTATGAAGTCTGAACAAGACTGACTTGACAAACTGGAATGCATATGCATGCAAAGACGATCAGAACTGTACAGAAAAGCACAGATACGTGTCATTATCTATTAAATCGAACTGACTTAAGATGGAAAATTAATTTAAGTTGTTAGAGAATTATGGCTTAAATCTTAATATGTGTTAAAACTGGATCAGTTTGGCTTTATTCCACAAGCAAGAAGCAAAAGACAAAATAAAAGAGAAGACAGATTTCTTAGGGTGAATTTGCACAAACGTGAACTGTGCGAACTCTAAAGCACCAGAAAAGGTTCAAGGTGGTTTGTCTATTACCACAGAGTCAGTCAGCTCCCTTGTTATATCATGTGTAGACTGGTAACTTGTCACGTCCTGAAACATCACATCCTGAAAAGTAACAAGGCAATCAGATAGCCAATAGGTCAAACTTCAAAACAGTGGATGTTCAGCTCAGAAGGTAAAGCTTCAGACTGTCATGCAGAAGATTAGGGTTTGCTACCTGGTCAAAGCAGCATGTTTTTTTTTTTTCTGCAGCAGCATTTTTTTTCTGCAAATTTTCAAAGGGGGTGTGGGGTGGTGGTGGTAGGTAAATTCGACATTGATATATATCAGCCACTGAGACAATGTTCAGAGTGCAGAATTCAGACCACGGCACTCAATACACTACACTGACACAGAACTGAGAAGTCACATGACACATGTAGCTCCACCCACCTTCTCATGCCTCAATCTCACTGACTGCACAGAGAAAAGAACACCATAAAACAACAACACACAGAGCATTTACAACAATTATTTCTATTCTATATTATCACTATTTTGTCATTCCTTCCCTCAGTTGTCACAGTACTGTGGTAGCAAAATGCACAAAAGAATGAACTGAAGTATACGCCATATATCACCACAGTACTGTGGCAAAGAGAGGAGAATGAGTTCATGGAGCAGTATCCACGATTGGTTCTAGTACAAATGTTAACATTTAACTGGCTCTGTGGCAATAGATAAACCGATATTTTGTGGCACAGTACTGTGGCAGTAGTCATTGCCCATTTATTATTTCAAATAGTCACATGAATAGAATTTTCAAAATGTAAATATAAAGAATAATAAAACTAAAACAGTAAAAACCCAAGAAACATTCCAATATCATGTTTCAGTCATTACGTTTAACCTTGACCTTTGACCACCAAAATGTAAACAGTTCATCCTTGAGTCCGAATGGATGTTTGCACCATTTTTTTTTTTTAATGCATCATTAATATATAGTAATATGTTCTGTTCATAAACACAGACAAACATGAGGTCAAACCAAGCTTGACATTTGACCACCAAAATATGCTCAGTTCATCTTTGCTCCCAAGTGAACATTTGTGCCAAGTTTCCCTCAAGGCATCCTGGGATATCACAAGAATGAACAGATTAGAGGACCAGCTCCACCCAGGACATAGTACAACATGTCACTGTTGGAGTTGGTGGAGGAGCAGCTGGTTCACCAGATAATCCTGAAGGCTGGTGGGAATTGGAGAATAAGGAGTGTTCAGTTTTGGACTTCTCAGGTTTTTTTTATTTTATTTTGGTGAAATGATTTGAACATTTATTTAAGAATCAGAATCAGAATTTCCTTTATTGTCATTTGATAGCACAGAGTATATCATATGAAATTACGATCGATGATTAGGGACATCGAGCCACTGCAACAAAGTGCGCTGCCATAGAACCCTTTTCTTCGAAATTTGCAGTGATGAACATGGGAATAACGCAAAGCACAGATATAAGACATCATACAGTTTTCACACATTACACATGGACACATGCTGGTATTTTTTCTAGGATTTGATAGGATTTGGGGGATAGGGTGAAAAAAAACCAGAGTTTGAGAGCAGAACAAGGTTGGGAGTGGGGAGGGGGGAGAATGTGTGTGTGTTGTGAGAAATTTGGAGGGGAATTACTATTTGGGGGAACTGTTAACGATGAAAGATGACCAGAGGACTAAACAGTTGGATGATAAGTACTAAAGCTGTCAGATAAATATGGACCAAAAAGTCCATTATCAAATATATTGAGTAGATATACAAACGTGCAAAAAATGGAAATTCTCAGAATAAAAGAACTACTGTATAACTTTCTCAGCGTCACTCACTGAAGCAACCTGCCTCTGTTTTTACAGCTCAGCTCACAATGGAAGTGGACCACGTCTTGACCTTATGCACGTCTATATATCGTATAGTTGAGAACGCCAAAGCCAACAAAGAGCGCTGCCAACGAGTTGCCAAAAGAGTCAAAGCTTTGGAGGAACTCGTTCTGACCATCAAACAGAGAGGATTGTGCCAGTTCTCAGACCCGGTGAACAATGCTCTGAGGGAAATCTACCAGACTTTGTCATCGGCCAAGGCACTGATCACGAAATTCACTGAAGCAAAACCTGTAATGAACATTTTGAAATCTAGCAGTAATGAAGACAAGTTCGCCAAGATTAATGAGAGACTAAACGATAACTTCCAAATTCTCAGTGGGGCTCTACAAATTGAGCATGGAGATACACTCAACAGAATGTGTCACACTCTTTCAAGGTGCCGTTCGCTTAGCCAACAAGGAGATACACCCGACAGAATGTATAACACTCTTCCAAGGTCCCATTCGCTTGACCACCCACCAGAAATTGGATTTGGGAATCCAACAAGTCTTATGTCTCAGGACTCTGTTTCGAGCCCCACAGCACCCCCCATGACTCCAAGGCCACTGATGAGTCCTACAGCTTCTCCTATGATCACACCAGCTATACCCGTCACCACCCCCACAGCTGCCATGCCTGTCCGCAGTGTGATGCCTCCCATGTCTCCCAGTCCCATGATCCCCATGCCCACTCCCAGCATCATGCCTGTTAATAATCCCATCATGCCTGTGAATTTCTGTAGACCCATAGCACCTTCAGTATTCGCTCCAACAGTTGTGTCCCAACCTTACGTGAACACCGTCTTCATCCCCCCCAAACCTGTCATTCGCACCATTGCCCCAGTGACTGTGCGGCCAGTGCACACAGTAACCCAGATGTTCCCTGTTAATACTCCTCAAATGGCATTTTCTCAAACAAACCAAACTGTTGTAACAACTTATGTGGTGAAAAGGCCTTTTTAATCTTGATGGCTTAGTGAGTAAGTTTTAGAAGGGGTTTGCTGTTGTTATCTTACAGTGTTTCAACAGTAGCTCAAAATGGACTCCTTCTTTTATCTTCTTCTTCCATTTTATAATGGGTAACATCAGCGTTCAGGTGTATTAGTGTTACCAGCCATGTTTGAGTGATTACCAGGCTTATTACGTTTAAATCAAACACTGGCTCTAATGGGGATTTTTTTTTTTTTTTTTTTTTTTTTTTTTGTGGCCACCATAGGGGAAAGTCAGGCAAGAGGTATTTAGAGAGTTGCAATCTGCTATTTCACCAATAGATGTCATGAAATATTAGACAAAGAAATTTAAGAAAAATGGACCTTTGACATCGGAGGGTCACAGTAGGACAGAGCTCTCCCTCAGAGGGTGGTATAATCAGTGTTGAAGAAACATAAGAGAAGACAATAGCTGTTGTAGTTTATCTCACTAAGCCAGAATATGTTTGCACAAAGTACTATTTGGCAATATCTAAAAGGTACAAAATGTAACACTGGTTTACTCACATAAGGCCAGCGATGCTAACAGACTTCTTTTTTTACCCCTTGGTCAACTTCTGGCTGAAGGGGTATTGTAATCGTTTTGTCGTCTGTCCGTCCGTCCATCCGTTTGTCCGTCTGTCCGTTCAACAACATAATCGCATTATCTGAAGAGAGCATTGAGATATCTGCTCCAAATTTATACTGTGGATGCATCTTGGCATGGAGCAGAAGTCTATTGAAAATAGGTGACCTTGACCTACTTTTTCAAGGTCAAATGGCCCTGTGCCATGTGCAGTTATAATCTCTCTCTTTTTTTTGGGGTGGAGTATTTATCTTTTTTGGGCAATGTAACAATACTTACGAAGAAGTGGAATTACAGTGTGTACATTGTACTTTGCCTTTTATACCATTTTCCCCCCATGCCCAAACCAACCCAAGGCCCTCTGAGAGGGGGCAACAGCAGGAAAAAGAACATTATAACAAAATCTCTACGCAGTAGAAAATTAAATTAAGTACAAACAGTAACAAATCTGTGATATACAAAAATAATAACTGCAGTTATAATACCTGAGTACAAATATAAACATGTATGTAATAAGTTTTACACAAAGACAATCTAATCTAAATTATAGGACAGTAACTTTTAACAGCATCTTATACCATATTTAGCCGTGGGGTATTAAAAGTGCACATCATGTTATGTTAAGTTAAATGTAAATGTTTTTCAATGCCTTTGTAGAGGAGAAGAAGAGAAGAAATGAGTAACTCATGACTAAGCACTAGGATTATTCTGCATAGAAATCTGTGCAGGCTGTTGTCATGGATGTAGGAAACCTAAACAGTTGGAGAAAGTGTTAATTTTCTAAGATACATAAAAGCAGCAAAAGTAGAAATCAGGGGGGAAAACCCCAGAAACTCACAGTACCGGTACATCTTTCCACCACACCTATCTGCTCTTTGTTCGAATAAAAAGATTAGAGTATAAAACTATTAATACTGGGTGGTACGGTGGTGCAGTGGATGGCACTGTTACCTGGGTTTGATTCCAACATCAAGACCCTTCTGTGTGGAATTTGCATGTTCTCATGTTCTGTGTTGGCATGGGTTCTCTTTGGATACTCCGGCTTCCTCCCACCATCCAAAGACATGCACTAATAGGTTCATTGGTTAATCTAAATAACCCACAGGTGTGAATGTGAGAGTGATTGGTTGTTCGTCTCTATTCGTCAGCCCTGCGATAAACTGGCGACACATCCAGGGTGAACCCCACCTTCGCCCATAGGTAGGTGGAATAGGTTCCAACACCGCAACGACCCTCTTGAGGATAAAGCGGTTCAAAAGATGACTGACTGACTCTAAGTACGCTGTGATGCTGTATTATGCTGCTGTGCAAAAGAGAAGAAACTTTTCCAACCTTCCGTCACCCCTTGCCCAACATGTTTTGTAATTTTTCGCCCTGTTATCTCTCTGTAACCATAACCAAGTACTGTCAGTGACTAAATGTAATATTGAAAGTGTGAAATAAGGATCTGCAAATGTTACTTCATAGAGACATGGCTGAAAAGTGCAGTTAGAGCACAGTGATAGACATGACTCTAGAAATGTTGAGATGAAACAAGAGGTTATGTGTAATTGTCTGGTTTATGGGTATAGACATTATTAATGAAGTCAAATAATGCACATTATCAAAAAGACTAACCTATATTTTACAGTTTGCACATGTTTATTTGTATTATGTATAGGTGATTGTACTGTTACTCTTATAAAGTTTTGTATTTGTATTTCTATGCTATCTTAATTCAGATTGTTTTGATTGTATTATGACATTATCAAATTATTTTACTGCTCCATCCGAAGCACTTTGATTAGGCACTATGTCTTTACATGGACCATTATATATATTTTTTAATTCTTTTAAGCACATACTCCAGTTACTCTATATAGGAAAAAGGGGTCAGTTTGTGTTGTCATCTATATATACTGACAAAAAAAATCTGTGCATTACAAAGAAAGCTCTGTATTAAAGAAGCAACGATTAACTGCACTGGACTGAGTTCTTTCTTTAAGTTTTTAAGTCAAAGCTCATTAGATTAAAACACAGAAAACTGAAAAAAGGTCATTTTTTAGCAAATTGTATCAATTATTGAACAATTATAACCACTGTCATTTGTCAAATTTCATGGGTTTTACTGATGAATCAATGTTGTAGATCAGGGTTGTCAAACTCATTTTAATTCAGGGGCCACATTCAGCTAAATTTGATCTGAAGTGGGCTGAACCAGTAAAATAATAACATAATAATATCAATGGCCAGAATACAAATCCTCCTATCTGAAAAAAATCACTTTTTTTTAGGAATCAAAAAAAAAAAAAAAAAAAAAAAAAAAAAGTTTAGTTTTATTATAGTATGGTCTTTGTTAAAGATATCCGAGCATATTCTACTGTTCTCAGACTCTCTTTCTCTATTATGTGTTAACAATACATACTAGGTATTTATGCCTCCGAAAGTGGAGTCCATTTAATGTGAAAACTCAAAATCTAAAAATTTGCAGATAGGAGGTTTTGTTTTTTTGGCCATCGATACATAAATAATGTCAACTCCAAACTTTTCTCCATGTTTTAGAGTGAAAAGAGTAAATTTATATTATGAAAAGGTTTCCATCTACAAACTGTCCTTTCAAAAGATGTGAATAACATGAACAAACTGAAAAAAAAAGTGTAATTTTAACAATATTATGCCTCAGTTTATCATTTACACATGTACATTATAACTTACAGATCACAGTGGATCTACAAACACACAAAACATTTAGTTACAAGCAGAATTTTGTTAAAATTGTAATCACTTCTCTTAAGAAATTTCAGGTTGTTCATATTTGTTCAGATAATTCACTTTTTTTTTTTTTTTTCAAAATTATACTTTGTTTTAGTGTAAATACATGAAAATATTTACATTTACAAAGAGAAAAATTTGGAGTTGTCATTATTTATATGTTATTATGATAGTATTTTACTGGTCCTGCCCACTTGAGATTGAATTGGTCTGAATGTGGAACCTGAACTAAAACGATTGTTCACATCTTAGTGTAATTTTTGCATTTCACAAATTCATCCCAAGGGCCGGACTCGACCCTTTGGCGGGCCGGATTTGGCCCCCAGGCCGCATGTTTGACACCTGTATTGTAGAAGATAACAGTGCTTCCATGTTCACTGCTAAGCCTCTAAACATCCAAATGGGTCATATCTGATACTGTTATTTTAACTGCATTATTTCAATGTATAAAATCAATGGTTTTAACCCTTTCATGCATACTGGTCACTACAGTGGACAGCTATTCTACAGCTGTTCTCTCGTATATTCATGGATTTTGTGTTTTTTTGTTTTTTTGTTTTTAACACATATCTTTATTAAAGTTTTAAGACACCACATATCTTTTCTGACATGAATTGGTAACATTATGTAGATCTCGCCTGAGCATAAACCCCCAGAATCACAAGCCCTCCCCATAGTTTTCACACAATTTATCAGTAAATCCATGTTTCCGTGCATCAAAAATGAATCGTGTGGTGTCCAGCTGAGTAGACATTTTTGCAACTTCATGAAAAATAGGTTCATAAGAATTTTTTTTTTTTCATTATTGTTTTTTTTTATGTATTTTTTAAAAAAAAATTTTAAAATCTTTTATTTCATTTATTTTTTAAATTTATTTTTCAGAAGAAAATTTTCAATCGCATTGTTTTTTTCATGCCTAAAGAGGAATAAAAACACTCAGGAAAAAATTTTGATGAAGGTTCTCATAATTTGTGCATGAAAGAGTTAAAGTTATTAAACATGTTAGGTCACCAGTCACAAGTTTTTGCTCCTGGAGGATTCTGTTGGGTTTTTGTAAATTGGATTTGATTTTGATTTGATAAAGCACTTTGTGACTCTGTGAGTGAAAAGTGCTCTATAAATAAAATTTACTCACTTAGATCAGTAGATCCTTGTCATTTCCGGCAACTGTTTAGGTCTGAGGGTGAAAAAGAGTGTTGAAACATGAATCTGAGCTATACCTTTCTAGGAATATGAAAAAATAATTGCATGTGCTCATTACTTAGACCTGAAAATATATGTATAACTGTGTTTTTTGTGTTTTACAGTTTGTTTTCTCCTATAACAAACCTTTTTTTCATCTAAATTTATGAAACAATCTGTTCTCTTGGTGGTACAAATGCATCCTCACCTTTCATGATATTTATATAAATATAAAGTAAAACATAAATGACTTTAAGGGCAGAGCATTATCAATACAGGTGCTATAAAAGTGTAATAGTGTAATAACAGTCAACTCAGCAGGAGTTGAGGTATTGGTGTTTCCAGCTGCCTCAACAGATGATCAATACACTGATGGTCAGGATTACAGGGGTATGGAAGCCATCAGTCATGGTTCTGCTTTAAGGATAAGATACGTAAATAAATCTGGGGCGTGTCAGAGCAGGGAAGCAATGAATAACTCCGAGAGAGGAACAGGAAATTGCGAGTGCAGAGGGAGGAGCTGAAGCTGAATCTGAAACCGGTTTCATGTTTTTTCTCAGCATTCATACATACACCTTGGTGTCGGCAGGCAGCGTTCACTGACGTCTTCTTCCAGGTAAATACTGTTTTTATTCTGTAACAGTCTATCACAAGTCACTCCTCTTGGTTTGGGGTCTTTGGGGGGATGACTCAGCTGTAGATGGAATGGACAGGATCTTTAAAATAGTGCATCGTTTCATAGTAACTGTATGAACAAGATGAAACCTGACACTAGTTATTTACCTTTAAGGCATAGAGAGCTATAATTACACCTAATTGTCCAGTGTAATAATAAGCTTTGGGTGTGATTTGGGGCTGATTTTCTAGTATGAATGTATGAAAACAAAGATGTATAGTAAATGATTTGTCATGTATTGGAAGGAGCATGCCCAGTGGAAGGAAATCACAGTTTTGAGTCACTAAAATCTGGAAAAACAGACAACAAAGAAGAGAAAGAAACAGTAAATAATGTGCAGGAAAACAGTAAATAAGCTTTTTGAGAGTTGCTGCAGGACTGGCCTGATGGCTAGAAAGACAAGTCTTAACAGGTTCAAGTGCATTTTTTTTGCTGCCTGTGCATGCTGAATGGTTATATTTATTACTCTGTTTGGATATCTATCTTATTGTGACTACAGTTGATATTTGTAATAATATTGCGTTAAATGCGATGGAACATACAGACTGAAATGTGAAAGGTACTGCTTACAGTGTTCTTTTAGGTCACATCAGGCAGGATTCAAGGTGTGGAAAGCTGTAAAAAGTCTGCAAACCATAAACAGCACACCTACAGGATGAGATGTATTTTCCTCAGCTTTAAAAGGGGAATAAACAAATGCATCTCCTATGGAAAAACAGAGATATGGAAAGGGAAAGATGAAGATTAAGATAGAGTGAAAGTGTCTGTTAGATAAATAGGTGAATAAACAGCTATTCCTGAACATGTTTGAACAAAAACAAACACACCAAAGCCTGGTTGTAGTAATTTTCTGTAAATTGAGAGAAAAAAAAAAGTGACACAGTAAAAGTGGCTGTGTCCTACTTTCAGTAAATAAAAGGTTTCACTTCCTGTTGTGGACAGATTTTCAGAGACGTCAGGGTGTTGAGATGTGAAACTAGCAGAGACAGAGGGTGGACTGCAGCTCAGGGACATATTTTACTGTCAAAGTGAATTATTAGTGGACCGTGCCTTCATTCACCTGAAACATCAGATCAGAATTACACTCATGCCCCCTGGGAAATTTACTGCTGAGATGATCTGCTTTAGCATCAATTCAATACATAGCAAGTGTCTGATAGAGTGAAAACTGTGCTTAGCGGGGCAAATGGACTGATGGATGGATGACAGAAAACAAGTTATTTCCCTTCAGGGGAAAGAAGAAATGTCGTTATTTCTTTTCAGCTTTTAATCGTCAACATGATAATAAGAGCTTTGGGTGCGAGGTGTTGATAGATACTTTATATAAAGACTGTTTTCAGGGTTAATCTGTTTTATCTGTTAAAGATCCAAAGTGTATGATTTGGGGGGGGGGTTGGAAGCTCCACTTGTAGAAATTGAATATTCATAATTATTTTTTCATTTATGTATAATGCTTCTACAATTGGTCTACAATTTTTTCAATAAATTATCAGCCTCAGAGGTAAAAAATGTGCTGAATCTTACATACTGTAATAAGATGAATTGGAAAACAAACTATTAATGTGCAGGTATACTAATGTTTTCAGTGTATATGGTAAAGGGATATTAGACAGACAGACAGACAGATAGAACGATAGAACGATAGATAGATAGATAGATAGATAGATAGATAGATAGATAGATAGATAGATAGATAGATAGATAGATAGATAGATAGATAGATAGATAGATAGATAGATAGATAGATAGATAGATAGATAGATAGATAGATAGATAATCAATCAATCAATCAATCAATCTATCTATCTATCTATCTATCTATCTATCTATCTATCGTTCTATCGTTCTATCGTTCTATCGTTCTATCGTTCTATCTATCGTTCTATCGTTCTATCTATCGTTCTATCTATCGTTCTATCTATCATTCTATCGTTCTATCAATCAATCAATCAATCTATCTATCTATCTATCTATCTATCTATCTATCTATCTATCTATCTATCTATCTATCTATCTATCTATCTATCTATCTATCGTTCTATCGTTCTATCGTTCTATCTATCGTTCTATCTATCGTTCTATCTATCATTCTATCGTTCTATCAATCAATCTATCTATCTATCTATCTATCTATCTATCTATCTATCTATCTATCTATCTATCTATCTATCTATCTATCTATCTATCTATCTATCGTTCTATCGTTCTATCTATCTATCTATCTATCTATCTATCTATCTATCGTTCTATCGTTCTATCGTTCTATCGTTCTATCTATCGTTCTATCTATCATTCTATCGTTCTATCTATCATTCTATCTATCGTTCTATCTATCTATCTATCTATCTATCTATCTATCTATCTATCTATCGTTCGTTCGTTCGTTCGTTCGTTCGTTCGTTCGTTCGTTCGTTCGTTCGTTCGTTCTATCTATCTATCTATCTATCTATCTATCTATCTATCTATCTATCTATCTATCTATCTATCGTTCTATCGTTCTATCATTCTATCGTTCTATCTATCGTTCTATCTAGCTATCTATCTAGCTATCTATCTAGCTATCTATCTATCGGTCTATTGTTCTATCGTTCTATCGTTCTATCTATCGTTCTATCTATCTAGTAGATCTGTCGCTCTGTGACAAATATTCCTTTTGAGTAAAACCCATTTTTATTAATTTTCAGAATTTCACAGTTTGACCCAAGACTGTATCTTGGAAACTACAGCTAGCCAGAATTCTTTTCTATTTTATTTTATTTTTTTGATAGGTGACTCAAATGTAAAGTTTCACTACTTTTTTTCTGGAGCCATTTTACTTGTAGAATGTTGGTGTTTTCATTTCAGAAGTGCTTGAGTGTGAGCTGGAATTCACTAAAAACTCCAGAACACTGACTCAGACTTGACGACATTTCCATGTTTTTTGTTTCCACCACAATAGGAACAAGAAAGTCATTTTCAGTTTCAATGTGCAACCACATCAGTAGATATCTTTAAATATCACACACTGACCATTAAAGATCGCAGAAAATTTTAATTTGCTTAAGACCAAGATATAACATCTAACTTTACAAAACCCAACAATATTCTCTTTATTATATATTCATGGCAACTTTATTAGTAGACAATGTATACTTAAAAACAATCACTTACTAAAAAAGAATGATATTATGATGATTTTATTTGTTTTATCTATCCTTTATTTATCCAGGAAAGTCACACTGAGACACAACACCTGTCTATCCAGGGAGTCCTGGTCAGACTGACATTTTCTAGAGAAATTATATAGAGCAGCAATAGGGTTTTTCATGACAACTGGTATCATACATTCTAGTAATGGGATGATGTTCTGCAATTCATAAATGCCCATGGTGGAAAAACAGAAAAAGTAGTTTTCACTCTGAGAAAGTTCTGAAAAATTCAAGCCATTGATCTAGTTCTGTAGAATGAAACTGGAGAACTGGAGAATTGGATAAGTAATTAATTATGCCATAGCAGTGAAAAGCTTTTTTCTCCATTGATTTAAAGACAACCATTGTGCAGATTCATCTAAAATGTAGTGGTGAGTGCATGAAGCAGCATTTCATATTAAGTGTACGCATCAATTATAAGTTAGGATGTAGCTGCATGGATCTAAATCACATCACCATAATCTAAACAATCATAATCTAAACACAGATAAAATGAACAATGCACATTTGTCTTTATGGCCTCAGAAAGAACATGTGATTTTAATCACAGAACAGAAAAAAGTGTTTAAGGTTGAGCTTTTTCTGTAGATTGTAAAGTTTCACATTAAATACCAACTTTTCATCAAGTTATAAGAGATAACTCTCCATTCATGTACCATCTGATGTAGAAATACTGAAAGCAGCTGTCTTAGAGTGGGAGTGAGTGAAGGTCATGATTTTTTTTTCCCTTTTTTTTTTCTTTTTTAATGTAAACCTCATTTTAATTTTAACAAGTGTTGCTGTGCGTTAAAATTACCCTGCAGGTGCTCTGTGGTTTTATTCAAAGAGGCTGCCACCCTATATATATATGTGTGTGTGTGTGTGTGTGTGTGTGTGTGTGTGTGTGTGTGTGTGTGTGTGTGTGTGTGTGTGTGTGTGTCTGTTATCTGCATATAAACGGAATTTAGCAGCAATTATTCCATTACCTGAATTATTCACTTTTGCCCATGAAGCAGGAAAAAATTTGTTTTCAGACATATTTTTTGTTTTTATTGCTATTGATACACATTCGTAATCACCTTTGAACTTGTGCAATGATTACATACTGAATCAGTTACACTTTATCTACCAAAAATAAATCACATTGTCACAATCATTTCATTAGAAGAGATAAAAATATTTTATTCCAACTTAAAAGACGCAGTAGTACAAATGAAAACAGGCAGCAAAACAGGCACTAAAATAGATCCTTGAGGGACACCTATGTTTAAAATAAGCAAGGCCGATGTATAACTTACTAGAGTGATAGTGAATGTTTTAGATATATAGGCTTCGATCCAATTTAGAGATAATTTATTAAATCGTCTATGACTGAGTCTCTGTGGTCCCAGTTTGTAATCTACAAACTGCAGAGCTCTGCTGTTTTAGGCAAATCACCAGAGCTGCACAGTGCTGTTTGCTGTTAAGATCTCAGTGGTGACTGTCATAGCTGCTGTTAATCTACTATGGCCCGATCAGAAACCTGACAGTATTTTTGACCTAAACAACAAATGATTGAGATGTTGTTATTTTGATTTACAGAATCTTTTCTCTAGACAGCAGCAGAAATTAGTTTCAGAAAACTGTGGTGCCAAAAAGAAAATTATTTGTGATTTTCAAATGATAAAATAATATGTGTAACACACGGTAACACACTGAAATAAGGCTAATTTTATTTTTATTATCTCATGTATTCTTCCTTTTTCTGACTCTAGCCATGGACATCATAGAGCCCATCCTGTGTGTTGCGTCTGAGATCTACAACCTGGTTGAGCTTGTGAAGGCCAATAAGAAGCGCTGCCGTCGAGTTGCGGACAGAGTGAAAGCTTTAGATGAGCTGGTGAGGTCCATCCAGCAGAGGGAGAGGGTCCGAACCTCTGCAGATGTAGTGACAGCCCTCAACGAGCTCTCCATCACTCTGAGATCAGCAAAGGAGCTCATCATCAAATACACCTCTGCCAGCTGGATGGAACGCATCCTGAAGTCCAGCAGCCACGGAGACGAGTTCACCAGTGTGAATGACCGGTTCAATGACGCCTTCCAGGTTCTGTCTGGAGCTCTGCAGGTGGAGCAGGGGAACATGCTGTACCAGGTGTTTGAACTGACCTCCAGGGAGAAGCAGGATGAGGTGGATGGAAGAGAAGATGACGCAGAGCTACAGAAAAGTAAAACGCTTATTTTGACTATATGTAAACTAAAGTGAAAACAAGTGGTGCCCGTCACAACAAACCCCGCCCCTCGCACGTATTGTAATTTATTTTGGCATCGATCCACCTGTTGTCATTATGTCTATGCGTGTGCTGATGTCAGCATATCAGTCGCCTCTATATATGTGCCATGTTTAAAGTAAATTAAAACAAAATTGATGTTTTTATAGACATTTTATAGACATTTGAAATTTCGCTCATTATAAGTAAATGGGGAAAAAAAAAATTGTAAAAATTCATAAAAAAGATTAACTTTGACCTACTTTTCTCAAAATGGAACCACATCTATTCTGGGTCACTGGCAATCTATAAACCCAATTTGGTATGAATTCAACCAACAGTTTTGCTGCCACACACATTTGAAATTTCATCCATTCTAAGTAAATGGGATTTTTTTTTTTTTTTTTTTTTTTTTTTTATTCATTAAAATTTTTAACTTTGACCTACTTTTCCCGAAATGTAACCACATCTATTCTGGGTCATTGGTGATCTATAAACCCAGTTTGGTTTGAATTCCACCTGTAGTTTTGCTGGTACAGACATTTTAAATTTCATCCATTATAAGTAAATGTGAAAAACTTTTTTTTTTTTTAATTCATTCAGATTTTTAACTTCAACCTACTTTTCCAGAAATGTAATCAGATCTATTCTGGGTCACTGGTAACCTATAAACCCAATCTGGTATGAATTCAACCAATAGTTTTTCTGCTAGAGTGTTAACAAACACACAAACAAACAAACCTAACCAAAAACACTACCCCTTGCCTCCCCCCTTTGGGGGGCGGGGTAATAACCCTGCCCTCCTCTTCCACCAAGTTTAGTGCAGTTGTTTTTGTGAATCCTGACAGGCTAACAAAGTAGTATCTCTAAATAAAATAGATTTCAAATCTTTATGCACTTTCTCTATAAATAACCCTTCTACCAGACACTTAACATCAGGGGTGTCAAACATACGGCCTATGGGCCAAAACCGGCCCGCTAAAGGGCCCAATCCAGCCTGGTGGATGGTTTTGCAAAGTAAAAAACTTACACTGAAAATATTAATAATTAATGGTGTCAAAATTACTGTAGTTCAGGGGCCATATTCAGCAGAATGTCACCTCCAGCTGGTCGGACCAGTAAAATAATAATAGCATAGAAATTAATAAATAATGACAACTCAAAATTTTTCTCTTGGTTTTAATATTTTAAAAAAAACTGAGTCACAAAAAATGGCCTAGGAACAACACGAAATTTATTACATAAAATGAGTGCCGTTTTAACAGCATTATGCCTGTGTTTAAATGCTTTGTGTGTTTGTAGATATACTCCAATCTATGAATTGTAATGCACATGTGTAAATGCACAGATGAGGCATAATATCGTTATTTTGATTATTGAGATTTCAGGTTGCACATGATCAAGTTATTCACATGTTTTGTGAAAAGATAGTTTGTAAATGTAAACATGTTCATAATGTAATTTTACTTTTTGTACGAAAACAGAGAGAAAAATTTGGAGTTGTTATTATTTATAGGGGTTTATGGTTTTATTTCCCTGGTCCAGCCCACTTGAGACCAAATTGGGCAGTATGTGACCCCTGAAGTAAAATGAGTTTGACACCAAGGCATCATCCACTATCAATATATTATGATGTTTTAATTCACAAAATTAATAATAAAAAAAGGCTTTTCTTTTATTTTTCCATAACATTAACTTTGATTAATTTATATAAAAACAGAACTCTCACAGGTTCAGTTGCAAAAATGTTCATACATTGGCTTAGAAATCAGGTTCTAAATGACACTTTAGACAAAAAAAAGTTACCTAATACATTACAATACAAATGTCTACTTGTATTTTTCAGCTCCTGTGTTTTATAATGTAAAAACTATAGACCTATTTACCATAATGCTGTTAAAGTTGTCTGTTTCAGGTCTTTGAATTTATGTTTCTTGCATTTTTCCAGTCAAAACAGATATACAACATAAAACATGTACCTATTCACCCCCACTTGTGAATATTGTTAATAAAATCCATGCTTAAGTGTTGCATAAGCTTGATCCTATAAGATTTACTAAATCCTGAAACTATCAAATGACAAGGCATTTTTTTGCTACTTCTAAGCAATTTGGTCATTCCATAAAAGTATCAAAGATCAAAACTCAACCCTGGACCTCAGAATCACAAACCTTAAACTGGAAAAAAGGTTTGTTTGATAGAAAATGTTGAATTACTACGAATCAGAGAATGTATTCATAATGTGGTGTCTACATGTTTCTTTATCGTCAGTGTTTGTTTGATCCTCAGTGCTGCTGGACCATGTGACGGAGCAGAAGGAGAAAACA
This sequence comes from Sphaeramia orbicularis, assembly GCF_902148855.1. Classification (NCBI taxonomy): domain Eukaryota; kingdom Metazoa; phylum Chordata; class Actinopteri; order Kurtiformes; family Apogonidae; genus Sphaeramia; species Sphaeramia orbicularis. The sequence continues at coordinate 36,725,618 of NC_043962.1, read as the reverse complement.
GATCGCATGTTCAGTGAATTCAAAGAACTCAAAGTCAATGTGGAGAAGGTCGTCAAAGAATGTGAGTATATCAACTTAACTCAGTAGAAGCTCTGCTAGTCCAAAAAAACTAGGTCTACCTGCACTACTACTTCACAAATCACCTTTTCTTCCAAGTGCTTTTCCCTAGGAGGTAGGATTCAAAACATCATTCTTAAACACTGGAATATTCTCAAAAGAGATCCTTCCTTTAATGACATCAGCTCTGTGCCACAGTCAAACATAACTGGGTCCTTCTATGAAACTGGTCTCGAAAGCCAAAAGCTTTAGGGAGCTAAAAATTCAAACTATTAGTAGACTAATGTCATGAAGCACTTTGAGTCTATATTAAAAAATATATATATTTACTGAGATAAAAGAGAAACTATATTTCAGATAAAACACATTTTTATATTATTTTTTATACAAAAATCTGCATGTAACACGGTAAAAAGGACACAAATATTATGTCCTTCAGTTTTTTTAATATCTTTTTGTTCTCTCACAGGTACATTTTTGGAATCAAAGTAAATATGGAAAGCAGAGTGTTTCACAAAAATGACCGCTGTTTCTCATGATTTATCTGTGTTTAAATGGGCAGATTCTGCATATAACATGAGTGGACACGATGGGTTACACACAAAACCTGGAATGAGACTGAGATTTATGAAAACCTACATTTCTGGATTACAAAAACCACTAGGAGCGACAAATTTAACACAGTATCTTTATTTATAGCGGTATATAAGACCATTTCAAGCCATGTTTTCAGGCTCAAATGCACTGTCACCTAGGTAGCTTTTCATGTCCTAATTTTAATCCTATTTTTGACCCCAATATTTTATTATGAGGTCATGATTAGGTACATCCTGAGGAGAAATATGTCTAAATTTCCCTTTTATTTAGTATTGAGTCTAAAAAGCTGGCAAAGTGCCAGGTACCAAAATGAACCCAGTTTCATAGAAACATCCAACTGTAATCTGAGAAACCAGAAAACCATAATGTCTTTGTGCTGTGGCCATTGTGCCCCGTGTTTAGATTTTCTCATGTACCACACACTGGTAAGAAATACAACATAATCCTTTATAAACAGTAGAAGCAACAATGTTTTATGTTGAAAATCCCCTCAAGGCTTGGTTTATGTTGGACAAAAGACCAGTATTTATGAGCATAAGACTACAATACATACAAAAAATCTAAAGCTCGACACTATATACAGGTATATCACAGCACTGCAGCCAGTTTAAGGTTCTGGGGTATTGAAAATGTTTCGACCATTTCAAGAAGTGGAGTTAATAATTTATTGCTCCGTAGAGACATATTGGATTTGTACGCTAAACAGAATGGAGCCCCTTTGCATAAATAAAAACCTGACTTTGTCATGGTTCCTTTTCTTCTTCACACATCAATAATTCTTGTGGGTGTGTATTAATTTGGACTTTGAAAACCTGCCAAGAAATGGTTAAGTTCATCCTTAGTAATTATATATTACAATACATGGATCAGCCATAACCTTCTGACCACTGACACAGAAGTGCTAATAACATGGATTATTTCATTACATTGGTTCCTTTCACTGGGTTGGATATATTAGCCAGTAAGTGAACATTTATTCCTTAAACTTGATGTGTTGGAAGCAACAAAATGATCAACATCAGGAACTGAGTGACTTTGACCAGGTCCATATTGTAACAGTGAGGACCGGGTCAGAGCATCTCCACAACTGCAGGTCTTGTTGGGTGTTCCTGGTCTGCAGTGGTTAGTACCGACCAAAAGAGGACTAAGGAAGGACATCCCAATCCCAGGACAACTGATCATCCACGGGAGGTGTTGGACAAATAAAAACCAATCCATGGAGGCCCAAACCTGTCTACCTAAAGGGCGTCAGGGATCTGCTGTAACATCTTGGTCCAGATACCACAGCACACCTTCAGAGGTCTGGTGGAGTCTAGGCCTCTGGTCAGAGCTGTTTTTGTGGAAAAAGGGGGACCCACACAATATGGTAATAATGTTACAGTCACATAGATGCTCAGTTGGTTAAGATCCAGTGGTTGTTCTTTAGACCGCTTTTGGGAAGGACCAACAAGATCTGGAGATGCTCTGAGCCAGTGATTTGACCATTAGATTTTATCCTTGTCAAAGTCGCTCTTATTACTACTCTTGCCATTTTTGTTGTTTCCAATACATCAACTTTGAGGGTTAAATGTTAAATACGGAGGATGTTGTCAAAATTAGACCTTGAAATGATCATTCATCTCATCTCTTATTGACTACTGCAATTCTGTGTTTGCTTGTTTCAATAAGTCGACTCTCCACAGACTTCAGATGGTACAAAATTCTGCCGCTAGAGTTTTGACAGGTATGCCCAGAACAGCCCACATCACCCTCATTTTGTCAGCTCTTTATTGGCTTCTACTCAAATCTCATATTGATTTTAAAATTTCATTCCTGACTTTCCGGGCGCTGCATGGTCAACCACCCCATTATATTGCCCACTTGTTATGCCCCTTACTCTTCAGGGTGCACCCTTAGGTCTTCAGGCCAGAGTCTCCTGAAGGTCCCAAAGACTTATTTTAAAACCCGGGGAGACCTGTCCTTTCAGGCTGTGGCCCCCAGACTCTGGAATGACCCACCCCGTCCCTTCATGTGGTTGACTCTATGGACTCTTTTAAAGAGCAGCTCAAGACCTTTTTATTTAGGAAAGCTTTTGGTTGATGCATTCATCCTTTTTAGTTATTTGATGAAATTATTCTTATGTTGTTTTATTGCACCCATTTTATGTACAGTACTTTGTGATTTTTATCTGAAAAGTGCTTTATAAATAAACTTCACTTACTTACTTACTAATATATCCCACCCACTGTAATGAGTTAATCAAAATAATATCACTTTGCCGGTCAGTGGTCATGATGTTGTGGGTGATTGGTGTATATTGAAATTACACTTAAATATTTGTGCAATGCTGTTATAATATTTCAGTTTCATTTATTGTTCAAATTATATGCAGTACACTGTAATCAATTCCTCTAATTTGGAACCCTTGGCATGTGTTCAAAGAAAATTGGAGAAAGAATTGGCAACAGAATTTTCTGAAGTTGTATAGCAATCTATACTTCACAACATTCATTCATCCTCAATCTGTTTAAGACACAGAGTAATTCAGTTCAAAGTGGTTCACAGACTGCATTGGTCTAAAGTGAAGTTGACAAAAATTCAGTCAGACTTGAATCCTACTTGTGATCGTTGTGAAGCTGAACCGGCCACACTGTCTCATATGTTCTGGTTTTGTTCAAAACTGAAAGTCTAAAACAGTCTATATTTAAATTTCTTTCTGATGTAACAGGGTCTCATATTGAACCTGAGGCAACAGTTGCAATATTTGGCATTACGTCACATTTTTTTGTGATTGTGATTAAGTGATTTAGTGATTTATTCCGAACATGCAATGAAATTTAACATATATGCACTTGCAAAACATACATAATAATACAAATATCAAGAATCATAACAATCTTAGTCAGAAGAAAAGCACAATAATTACATTTACATGCCCGAAAAGGGGTGGGAAGAAGTATAATTTATTTAATCCCACCCCCTCTCCCTGCAATATTATTAATAATATATGTCCCTCTTCCTTTTACATTACTCTTCTATATTTATATATCTATTCACACACACACACACACACACACACAAACACACTCATTCATCCATATATACATATATACGTTTATACATATACACACATACAAATGCACATATAATCTTTTACCAATGCCTTCCTTAGTTGTGCTAGCTAATAAATAAACAAATAATAACTAACTCAAGGAAGGAAATATATATGTAAACAACAGTGAACATATGGTGACAATTAATAACCCTCATCCTTATATCTTGTGAAAAACATATTCTTATAAGTGTTTTTGAATTGTCTTATGTTTGAACATTCCTTGTGCTCCTCCCTCAATCTATTTCGTACTTTAACACCGCACACAGATATGCTAAAACTTTTCCTAGTAGTGCGCACCCTCTGAATTTTGAAATTAAATCTACCCCTTAAATTATAACTCCCTTCCCTTTCAGTGAATAATTTCTGTATGTCTCCTGGTAGTAGTTTTCATTTTAACCAAAAATCTAAAAATCTAATTGCCTTCACCACTCTTCTAGCTTGTAGACTAATACTACTAAAATGGAAAGATAAACAACCTCCAACATTTAAATCTTGGTTTCTGGATCTTTTACATCATTTAACATTGGAAAAAATCAGATATTCTATAAGAGGATGAGCCAATAAGTTTTTTAGTACCTGGCAACCTGTTCTAAATCACATAAAAAAGGTAGATCTCTCACTTATTCCACCGTAATCTCATTAATACAAGTCTGTGACTAATATCTGTGTTCCTTATTTATTTATTATTCTTATTGTCAATTATTATTATTATTTGTATTTATTTATTTTTTGACCCAACAGGGTGGGAATGTTTATGGGTTTGGGTTTAAAAACAACAACAAAAAAAACGACAGTATTATATTTTTCTGTGACTCGATATGTAATGAAAAATACTTTGAACAAAATTCTATACAGTATATATAAAAAACACCCACAATGTGTGTTTCATAATTTCATAATAGTAAGTGTTTGTTATTGGTGATTTGACTGAACATGTAGAGCTCTGTGTGATGTTTAAGGACATTTTGATGAACAGTTAATACACTAGTTGGTGGTTTATCAAACCTCTGTATTTGTTTTTTGCAGTAAATAAGCCCAGCATCACTGGTGAGGTGATCCGAATGATCAAACATGAGGAACTGAAGTATGATTATCCCCACAAACCCTTCATGACGACGCCATCCTCAGAGGTCTATAAAGGAGAGTATCATGGTTTTGCTGTGGCCATCAAGAGATACCTAGACCCTCTGAACACCAACGCAAAGTCTGTAACACACTAGTGCCAACATGAGCATATTTTTCATCAAATCTGCATGAATCTAGTTAAACTGCTTTAACCACTTTCTTCATTTGTAGGGAGGTGCGGTCAATTTTTAATAAGGAAGTTGAAACCATGAGGCGGTTTGAGTCACCAAACATCCTACGAATGTTTGGCATCTGCGTCCAGGATGAGGAGGGTAAATGGACCGTGATGTGAGCCACTGGACAGGATACCGTCATTACACTGATGTTAATGTAGTCTGTCTGTATCTCTGCCTGTAGGACCCAACGCCCGATTTCTCATCATCATGGAGTACTGTGAGAAAGGGAATCTCAGAGAGGTTCTGGACTCCAAGTGCAAATTGTCCTGGATCAGAAAAGCTCGAATGTGTCTGGATGCAGCTCAAGGACTCTACAGGTGAGTCTACAGAGCTTATGTTAGCTGATGTTAATTTACTATTTACTATTTGGTTTTGCATTCCACACTGACAATTTTTTTTTGCATATTTAAGATTCTCATTTTTAACCCATAAAGACCCAAACATCCACCGGCAACCAAAATGATTTACTGATCCTATCAATACATGTAAATAATTGGTATAAAATGCAATTTGTCATCTTTTCATGGTCATACGATATGTCAGATATCACCCATTTGGATGTTCAGAGGCTCCATAGTTACTATGGAAACACCATCATCTTCTACAACATTGATTCACCAGTAAAACTAATGGAGTTTGATCAATGACAGTTGATGGACACATTTATTTTATCTTCAATTAATGATAGATTTTGCAGAAAAATATACTTTTTCTTCAGTTTTCTCTGTTTTGATATAATAACCTTTGGATTTACTCTAAGCTTTAATGAACATGATCATGATCAGTGAATTAAATATCAAAAAATACCTGATGTTGACTCAAAAATGCTAAATACAGAGCACAATGTTAAAGTAAATGGTGTTAAATATTTTGAGAAAGGTTAAAAATGCAAAGGAAAAAATCATTTGGGAACTGCCACAAAAGTAGCACTGGGTCTTTATGGGTGAATTTATTTCTAGCGGAATTGTTTTTCTGCTATTAGTCTGATCTTGAATACTAGTTTTTATTAACTGTAATAACCCTGACAGGTAAAGGTTGTAATATTTATCAATGCTGTGTCTCAGACTTCACCAAACAGAAGAAAAGTCCAGGGTTCATGGATGCATCAGCAGCAGCAAGTTTCTCGTTGCTGAAGGCTACAGAGTCAAGGTACTGAGCACAATGCATGCTGGGACTTCTTCACCAGATTAACGGTATTTAACATCCTTACCTTTTTGTTTTCTGGACAGTTAGGAGGCTTTGAGCTGACCAAAACAGAAACATCCCTGAAAAAACACAGTGGATCAAAAATGTCCACATCGCTGCGCTACTGCTCTCCTCAGAGGCTCAGCAACATCAACCACAACTACAGCAGAGAGTGTGAGATGTACAGGTCAGACACAAAACCACCTGTTTCTCTCTTTCTTACATGGAACTTTAATTGCTTAATCTTATGAGGTACATCTTTACCCCACCCCCGGAAGGGGAGGCAAGGGGTATTGTCATTGGTTCGGTTTGTTTATTTGATTGTTAAAACTAGCAGCAAAATTATTGGTTGAATTCATACCAAACTGGGTTTATAGATTGCCAGTGATCCAGAATAGATCTGATTACATTTTGGAAAAGTAGGTCAAAGTTCAAACTTTTTATGAATTTCTAAAATCTTTTTTTGCCCTATTTACTTATCACGGGCAAAATTTCAAATGTCTGTAGCAGCAAAATTATTGGTTGAATTTATACCAAAGTGGGTTTATAGATTGTCAGTGACCTAGAATACATATCATTACATTTTGGGAAACATAGGTTAATGTTTCAATTTTTTGTGGATTTTTTAAAATCTTTTTTTCCCCATTTACTTATAATGGGCAACATTTCAAATGTCTATTCAGGACTTGCAGCTGACATCACTGGTCATGTGATTGTTGTTTACACCACCATATTGGTAGGCACGCTATCTGGATCCAGAAAGTCAGAACTGTTGCTTTATATCATGTTTTTCTTTGGCCTTGTGTTTGCGTGTTGTTGTTTGTGAGTATGTCTGCTTGTGATAAAGGCACCATAGATGAGTTTCTATGTTTACTAACAACAGTGATGCGCACACAACTCAAAAACAGGAGTACCAGCTCCAACCAGCTCACATCAGCCACGTACACCTCCAGGCTCTGCTCCGGAACTCGTGAACGAGCCGATATGTTAGCTCTAAAACGGTCCATTAACCCTCTCTGTCCTAAAGCCAATCCCATCTTCTCTTTCATGGCTGCATAATTTGACTTGATCACATGGGAAAGGCTGTCCCATAGTAGAACAGCAGACTGTCACAGACGGGTGGGGAGTATTGTCACCAGCTCCCCCTTGAACTCACCGGTGTCACCCGCCGTAGCTCCAACTGCCACTTCCAGCTGAGGAAACTCTGGTCTGAAACTTTACAGATTGGGCCGAAATTTTTTGGGGGAGTTACTAATATACAAGAGATCAGCTGGTCAAATTAAGAGCTTGATCGGAAAAGAAGTCCTGAAAATGGGATGCCCTAGTGTAGATGTATTCAGTTCATCTTTCTACAATCCAACGCAAGGGCATCTTTGGCAGAACTCTTTATTCTTAACACTTTAATGATACTTTTAGGTCCTTTTTTAAATATTTGAAAGTAGAAATATTACAGGTAGCCTCTTCAAGCCATGCAGACTCTGTAATTTTGGGATTTCAGTATCAATCCTTTATTCATAAATACTACATTGTTTCAGTTTTTTTTTAAACCCAAAATTGGATTTTTTGTTTTTCAGCTTTGGGATAGTCCTGTGGGAAATTGCAACAAGACAGAACCCTTTTGAAGGTATGCATCTGCAATATACATATGTATATATATATATATATATATATATATATATATATATATATATATATATATATATATATATATATATATATATATATATATATATATATATTTTTTTTTTTTTTTTTTTTTTTTTTTTTTTTTTCTCGGTTGGTGACATGCCTGTTTTTATACTGTATATATATTTACACTTCCTTTCTTCTTTAAACTTTTGCACTACGCATCACCAGAGAGTTGTCACTTACAATTTTGTTGTACATATGTATAATGACAATAAAGGCATTCTATTCTATTCTATACTCTATTCTATTCTATTACTCTACATTAACCCATAAAGACCCAGTACTACTTTTGTGTCAGTTCCCAAATGAATTTTTCTCTCTATTTAACCTGTCTTAAATAATTTATCACCATTTATTGTATATTATCCTCTGTATTTTGCTTTTTTTTTTTCAGTCAAAATCAGGTATTTTCCATTATTTAATTTGTTGATTGTGAAAATGTTCATCAAAGCTTAGATTAAACTTGAGGTTTCTTACATCAAAAACAAGGAAAACTGAAGAAAAAGTGACTTTTCAGTAAAATATATCATTAACTGAACATAAACAAAGTGTGTCCATCCACTGTCATTGATCCAACTGAATGGGTTTTACTGGTGAATCAGTGTTGTAGAAGATGATAGTGTTTCCACGCTCACTACGGAGCCTCTGAAAATCCAGATGGGTCATATCTGATGACCATGAAAAGATGACAAACTGCATTTGACACTAATTATTTACATGCATTGATAAGATTAGTGAATCAACAATTATTAAACATTTTAGATCAGTAGATGGGTTTGGTCACCAGTGGCTGTTTGGGACCAGGGAACTAGGTTTGGTTTGGGGAACAATAAGATCCTAATTTAAAAAACATGCTACGTTAAACATAGGAATTCCACTTTTCTATTTGTGTTTTAATCTCTTCTCACTTTTTCAGGTTGTTCAAATGAAGACATACAAGAGAAAGTCTGCTCTGGATACCTTGAGCCACTTCCTGAGGACTGTCCTAAAAAACTGGGAGATCTGATTGACGCCTGCCGGGCCTATGATAACTTCCACAGACCACCTGCTGGAGGTGAATTATAGTCTCAGTCATTCAGACGCTTCAGATGCACTATTACCTACATTTTTTCTCATTCAGATACTGTATATACGCCCAATAAGTAAGCAGTGAAATCTCTGACAGATAAAGCCTGGTCAGATGACAAAGTGGATTTAAACAACAGCAAAGCTACCTTTTTTTTTTTTTTTTTAACTTATTTTATTCAAGAGATTTTTTTCAAGACAAAATTGAAAAAAACACATAATGTAACATAACATAATACGTAATACTTTAAATCGCAGTATCCTATGTGTTCATTATTACGAATGAAGTACAGTAGGATGTGTTTCACAGAAAATACAAGTTTGTGAACAATTCATGGAAATTTGTTCATATTCCTCTAGGAAAATATCACTTTTTCCATTACATGTATATAATGTACTTCAGTTTTATATAGCTGCATATTTTTTTTTATAACAAATGAAGTAACAAAACAGTTGTTGTACATCATTTAAAAACTAAATTTCCTTCCGGCATTTATGAGATGCTTTGGATGGATAAATAGATTAACTAGAAAAATCATAATATTTATGACTTTTTACTCTCATATGATATATCAATAGATGAAATGCTATATAAATATTTCCTGGATAATGTGATCTACATATTTTTATGTCAGTTTTGGTCCTTCATAGTTGCCACAGTGTCTTTTTATGCACAACCTGATTACAGCTGGGCACCTAAATGTTTAATACTTACTGTTTAGACTGTGAATCACATAATATCTGTTGTTTAGGACTTGGAGACTTTCTGATTCTTTGTAGTTTTCATTTAAATTGTTTTTTATGTCTCTTTTTTTTAATTGTTATTCACACAAAACATGATTACCTTTCAACATAACCATATAATACTGTTTAATTTGCTTGGAACATCTCTAAAATGACTGAAAGTATAGGGTAGATATGTATATTGTTTTCTACAAGGTGTTATAGAAAGACTGAAAATATAATGATCATTTTTCTTTTTCAGTGCTGGTGGATAAACTGCGCTGTGTGGTGGCAGAGTTAGAGGAGGAATGAAACTCTTCAGGAATGTTCTTCATGTCATGTTGAGGCTGGGATAAAATGTTACAAATCTAGTTGGAAACATGTGACTATATATAATCCAAAGAAACTGAATTTGTGGTTTGAACATATCTTAACCTCTAAGGAATTTTGCAGTATTAGTAAGTCTTTAACACCAATAAAGCTCGCAAATGATATTATGACTTCAACAGTGCAGTTCTACTGGTTATAAATCAGAAATGTGTAACAGTAACTCTTGGAAAAAAATGAGTTTGGAGAATGTTCTCAAATTGGAAATGGCTTCACCTAGTGGTACAGTTTTTTTTTATTGCAACAAACTTCCTTTTTGTATGAGATACCTGGGGGGTTTGTGTCATTACATTGTTTTATCTAACATTTTTGTAGTTGAAGGGGTTGCATTTGTAGATAATGTCGTTTCTGGCTGCAAAAATTTTCTTTCAATCCATGTGAAAAAGTCAAACACTGTTGTTTTCACCTGTTGAGATGTGTCATTTTATTTGTTGCATTTTTGTCTCACATATAATGCCTTTGAACGCGAAACCTAAATTCAACAATTAAACCACAGATTTATGTGAATGTACTGTAAACCCAGTGTGTTGTATATGTATAATGACCAGGTTTATATATTCTTAATCAATACAGCCTATTTGTTTCATTTATGTTTAAGCAATAAGCACAAAGTATTGAGCCTATTATCTTATTTTTTGCTGACACTGTGGAATCTAATGATCTAATCGGTTATAAAATCAATATAGTTTTTTCAACAGCAGCAGAAGTCTTCTCTTGCACTTTTCATCAGTTTCACATTTGTCACACACACACACTTTACTAAACAACAAACACACTGCATTAACAGTGTTGAACAAAAGGAGAGCACTTGATGCAATTAACTAATCCTTCACACAGCTCTTCTATCAGCCATCAGTCCTTCATCAGCTACACAGACACCCCTCTGTCATTTACTGTAGTCTATATTTTCGAGTTTGAGAAGTATAGAAACAAGATCTGTCACAATAAACTGACTTTCATGTCACTTTGAATTGTGATGCGTGACAGAACTCAACCATAAATGCAACATTCACATTCATTTGACACATATAAGCAAATATACTTGTAAGACATGACAAAAAAGTGACAACCACAGTTTATTCAACTTAAAAGCAAGGGCTTGAATATACACCACTTTTAATCATAGTGGAGTACTTTCACAGTGTGGTATTAGTACTGTTACTGTGGGAAATAATCAGAACATTTCTGACACCATTGGGTTTGTGCCAAGGTTATAATAGTTTTGGATTTTTCATTATAGTTTAGTTTTATTTAGTTTTAACTTTTTTTTCTCTAATTCATTTACTTTTAATTAGTTTTTAGAGCAGGTTTGCTAGTTTTTATTTGTTTTCGTTATTTTCTTAATGCTTAGCTTTAGTATTAGTTTTAGTTTTCTCTTATCTTTTATCTTTTATTCATTTAAATCCCAGACAGGACTCTGCTGCTTTCTTCCATGTTTCCAGGTAGAGTGGGGACGAGAAGGTGACTCTAAACCACAAATGACGAGAAGTGATGGACCATGAAGTGTCGTATGGTGCCACAAGCTAAAATTGCTAGAGCGAAATAAATCGATTTCATATCAATCTGACGTTGACAAAGATGAAAACGAAGGGAATTTTATCCATAATTTTTATACGTTTTAGTTAGTTTTGTAAGGACACAATACAGTTTCAGTTAGTTATTGTTTTTTCTTTTAATTACAGTTTTTGTTTATTTCAGTTAACGAAAATGTTTTTTCAATTCTAGTTTTCGTCATTTCATTAGTTTTCGTTAACAAAAATAACCTTGGTTTGTGCACATGGATCACCTCAAAACAAAAAACAAAAAAACAAACAGATTTGAAAAAATAATTTGAATGGAGCACTCAGACTGGTAGAGTGAACCATAGTGCAGGTTGGCTTTACCAAAAAAAAAAACAACTTTGGTTTGTTGTCTTATCAGATAAGGATTTTTGGAATAACTTTTGTAGATCCACATGTTATTTTTCTGGAGTGTAGGTGGTAACATCCACAACTTTTTCCATCAAATATTGTTATTCCAATAAAAAAGTAAGAGAAATTGTTTTTTACTGATCTGACCCACTTGAGATTGTATTGGTTTGTATGGGGCCCCTGAACTAAAATGATTGTGAATATCTAAGTTTAATTTTTGCATTTCACAAATTCATCCCAAGGACTGGACCCTCTGGTGGGCCAAACTTGTCCCCTGGGCTGCATGTTTGACACGACTGGTTTAATGTGAAAAAAATTATAATTATTTTTTATAAAAATCTTCATATTCACAAACTATCCTTTCACAATAAAATGCAAATATTTATTAACTTTTCTTTAGCCAGGAAAAAAATGACTCACTGAGATTTAAAATCTCTTATGCACAAGTGTCTTGGATTAACCTGAACAAATATGAACAACCTGAAATGTCTTAAGAAAAAGTATAGAATAGAAAAAGTATACAATATTATGTCAGTTACTAAATGTATGCATTTGTAGACCCACCATGATCTGTGATTTGTAATGCACATGTGTAAATGATAAACTGAGATATAATATTGTTAGAATTTTACATATTTTTTGTGGTTGTCCAGGTTATTCACATTTTCATTATGAAATTTTTTTCATATAAAGACAAAAAAATGAAGTTGACTTTTAAAGGTTATTTTGTTATTACTTTACTGGTCCACTGAGCTGTATGTGGTCCCTGAACTAAATACCACAGCAGTAGGATTGTTCACAGTGTAGTTCATCATCCCTATAGACCACAGCTGTCAAATATGCGTCCCGGGGGCCAAATCCGGCCCGCCAAAGGGTCCAGTCCGGCCCTTGGGATGAATTTGTGAAATGCAAAAATTACACTAAGACATTAACAATCCTTTTAGTTCAGGTTCCACATCAGAACAATTCAACCTCAAGTGGGCGGGACCAGTAAAATAGTATCATAATAACATATAAATAATGACAACTCCAAATTTTCTTTTTTGCAAATGTAAATATTTTCATGTATTTACACTAAAGTAAAGCATAATTTTGCACAAAAAAAATGTGAATAACCTGTAATGTCTTAAGTGAAGTAAGTACAATTTTAACAAAATTCTGCCTGTTACTCAGTGTTTTGTGTATTTGTAGATCCACTGTGATCTGTAAGTTATAATGTACATGTGTAAATGATAAACTGAGGCAGAATATTGTTAAAATGACACTTATTTTTTCAGTTTATTCATGTTATTCACATATTTTGAAAGGATAGTTTGTAGATGTAAACCTTTTCATAATGTAAATTAACTTTTATTGCTCTAAAACATAGAGAAAAGTTTGGAGTTGACATTATTTATATATTATTATGTTATTATTTTACTGGGTCGGCCCACTTAAGATCAAATTTGGCTGGATCTGGCCCATGAACTGAAATGAGTTTGACATCCCTTTTTTTTTTTTTTACTTTATTGAAAACATTTAAGTATACAGTACAAAAATTTGAACAAACAAGATGTCAAAAGGGAAAAAGCATTTGAACATATAAGCTTAAGAAAATAGTAAAAGATACAAAGCATAATATACAAATAATAGTATAAAAAAGTAAATAAATAAATAAAAATAACAGATCTAACAAATATAAATAAATAAATACAACAGAGAGTTCAGTCAAAATTAAATAATTGTTTATAAATAGCCAGGGTGTTTGAGCTTTTTTTTTTTTTTTTTAAATTATGGATAAATTCTAAAGATTCAATATAATTTTCAAATTCTAATACGAAGATTTTAAAATTTGGGTGTGTTTTAGTGTATTTATTTTTATATATATGAAATTTTCCAAATAAGTTGAACAAATGTACAACCAATTCTAAATTGTGAATATCATGTTTAAAATATGTGATTACATTTTGGGATGTTATAGTTATATTATTATTACTTTTAGATATGATATATTTTTCAATTTTGGACCAGAAATTAAAAGAATGTACACATAAATAGTTTGACACCCTTTTTTTTTTTTTTGGAACAATGAACATTGAACAGTATATCTACATAATAGTATAAACAAGGGTAGAAAGTTTCATAATTCACAGAATATTTTACATTACAGATATAAAGAAATACCTGTAAGTAAAAACATTAGGGAAAAAATATTTAAAAATATATAATAAAAATAAAAATTGCTCGAGTTATAAATAGAGATTATACAAATTAAATAAGATTATACACTTGACATATATATATATATTTTTTTTTTTGTTTTATTTGCTTTAGAATTTATGCTGTTCCTCAAATCGTCTACATAATTGGAAAAAAGGGCTTTGAAAACAGTTATGTTTGGACGTTGATGTGCAAATTTGGAGCAATGAATGTGAAATTTGGCAAAAATAATCAAAAGGTTGATATATCTTTTTTCTGGAGTTATTTTATCAATTTGTGATAGGCCAAATAAAATGTGTTGAAAGTTCAATTTACATGAAGAGTCCATTTTTGTGTTTATAAAATTATTTAAATCAATCCAAAATATATGTGTGTAGTTGCAATCCCAAAATAAATGACATATTGTTTCCTCTGTGTTGCTGCAAAAAGAACAAAGAGTATCAATATTTCTTTTATATTTTACCAGATAGGTCTTCACTGGATAACATCTATGGATCAATTTAAAAGTAATTTATTGTACCTTATTAGTAATAATAAATTTATTTGACAGGATCCAAGTGTTTTTCCAGTCTATGCCAGAGTAAATATTATTCCAATAAAAAACAGCTGCAGGTCTGGAAACAATATCTCTTTGAATAATTTCTCAAATACATTGGTTAGTGGCTTTATCACTCAATAAAGGACAGCTGTTACCAACATATGTATTAATAGGATTTAGTTCTGGGACAATACAACTTCTACCTTTAGGAGCAGACAAGTTTGACACCCCTTTTTTTTTTTTTTTTTTTTTTTTTTCTCAACTTTTTTGAAAATATTTGAGTATACAGTACAACATTTTAAACAAACAACATGATGTCAAAAGGGAAAAGCATTTGAACATATAAGTTTAAGAAAATAATACATAGTTTTAAAAATACAAAGCATAATATGTAAATAATAGTTTAAATAAATAAAAATAAATAAAAATAAAAAGTAAATAAATAAAAAATAATAATTCTGACAAATATAAATAAATAAATAAATAAATAAATAAATAAATGCAACAGAGAGTTCAGTCAGTATTAAAAATTGTTTATAAATAGCCGAGGTGCAAGTGCTTTTTTTAAAAAATTATAAATGAGTTCTAAAGATTTAATATAATTTCCAAATTCTAATAGGAAGATTTTTAAAATTTGGGAGTGTTTTAGTATATTTGTTTTTATGTATATGAAATTTTCCAAATACAAGTTTGACTCATCTGCTCTAGACGATCTTCGGCGGTGACGTAACAGCAGGATGGGGCGGGCAGAGTTCACTGGCGCCGGGAGATTCGAGCCCCAACAGCGGCGTTAACAGAAATAATACTCGGATGTGATCAGGGAAAAAAATAAATACACCACTGTGAGATCCATTTGGATAGTTTACTAGTTGTGGAGGCCATGTTATCGTGTCCGGGCTTCCAGAGTCGGATGTGCAGCTCTTAATCCTTCATTTCTTCTGAGGTGGGTGTCCGCTTCAAACCCGCGAAGCTGCGGCTGCAAGTCAGCTAGCTTAGCTACCTAGCTAGCTAACCGCGCTAACAAGATAAACTAACTTGTTTGTTGTGCAAACACGCATAATTACAGCAACCACAGCACATGCCGCATTAGAAGTATATATGATCGTTTGTCTCCAGTATCAGTGCATGTCCTTTTTCTATGTTTCTATCTATTATGTCAAGAATGAAAGGTCTTTTAGTAGCTCTAACGTCCATAGTTCCGACCAGCCTTCATCTAAAATAAGAATATAGCTAGATGATTTCTTGTGCTTTGTTTTTTCTATAAATATATTCGTTTGTAGTTATCCAGACGAGAGGTTGAATACATGTTAAGTTCTATCTTAAGAGCTATCCTTGGTTTTGTTTTGCTCGGAGGCCTCATCGACCTCGGGCAGTAGTTTTGATCCTCGCCCGGGAACGCACCACCTGGCCCCGCAGAGCGATCTCCAGTACCTGCGGCTCTGTTCCAGATAACCGATATGATTAAATTAAGGTGATTTCATGGACGGCTGATAGGTAGATGTTCCCACGGACCACGGAGTGAACCGTTACTTTTCACTGACTATCAATTGCAAAAATCAACCTAATCAAGATGGGTAACTCAGATACTACACATGGACAACATATGGTTAGAGCAGTAGCGTCGTAAACTTTCCGATAATTATTTCTAGCTCCATGTTTATCTACATCTGTATCTAATTTCTGCAGTCGTTTTACTTTAAGCCACAGTGTGACGTGTAATGTGTTGATTTATGTTTTTTTTTTGTTTTGTTTTGTTTTATGTTTCAAACTGTGAACAAATGTCAGAAGAGGACATGGCTGATCTGATTTAGTTTTTTCATTGTTTTACAAAGTCCCAAAAATTGTACTGACAGCCGTCAAGTTTTTAATTTCATGGCAAAGCCGCAGTGTTTGTATAGCACAGCCTTTAGCCAAAATATGGTGTCCTCCCTCCCTAGTTTGGCAAGTAAAACCTACTACAAAAAGCATCCCTTAGTGAAGAGTTTCAACTCACGTTTTTAATAATCATTCAGTCAAAAAAAATCAACATAAATAGAAGTGCATCCCCTATATTTTTGTAGATGGGACAGTAAATATAAAAAATCCATTATTTTTTGCTTTTACAGAACACTTTCTGCGTTTACAAAACTTTGTTTGTGGTTATAAAACTTTTCTGTGGTTACAAAACATTGTGGCCTCTTTTTGACGTGGGGGCATGGTTAGATGAGAGATGTGTCCAAGCCTGGTCCAGACAGGAAGCAATATTAGTGGTGATGGACAGACATCGCCTCATTCACTACAGTGGAACCAGTTTTTTCCGTCTGTTTGTCCATCCATAAATAAGGAGATGAGCTACTTACTTGTGTTATGTTTGTTTTAACATATAAAATGATCCAAACTGTACCTGTGTTACTTTTTTGCTGTGCAGATGGAAGCCATGGAGGTAGACTTGCCAGTGGAAATTCAGGGAGGACGACACAGCAGCCAGCTGGAGGTTGCCTCTGGTGCTGCTGCAGCTGCAGCTGCAGGCCAGGCTGAGAACAACAATGAACCACACGTCATCTCAGACTCTGGCAGCAGCACAGAGGTGGATGAGGAGGATGATGATGACAGAAGAGGACAAACGGCACCTCCTCGGCTTCCTGCCACTTGGGCGTTCAGTCAGAGAGCAGTGGGCAGCAGTGTTGATACTCCACCTCTTCGTAGGAGAGTCAGGTGTGTTTAATATACCAACATGTGCATTTAGCACTGATAAATGAGCTTTACACTCAACAGCTGCAGCTGAAAAGCCCAAAACAATATGGCCTTACATCTTTCCTTGACATTAATAGAGATAACAAGAGGTCAAAAGAGAATCTCTGTGTTATTTATTGGGTCTGCGAAGGTGTAACTACAGTGTTCAAAAGGCCAGCTATGGAAAAACACCCGAGATACTCTGAGATAGTTCACAACATTATTACTTTGAGGACATGGCGGCCATGGCTCAGGAGGTGGAGCTGGTCGTACAATAACCGAAGGGTAGGTGGTTCGAATCCTGCTCTGTCCTTTGTGGCCTTGGGCAAGACACTTCACCCAGCTTGCCTCCAGTGTTACTCACACTGGAGTATGGTCAGAGGGGCCATTTGGCACATGTTGGCAGCCACGCTTCTGTCAGCAGGGCACCTGTGGCTACAAATGTAGCTTACATGGATAGAGGAGGTGGGAAAGAATGGAAAGCCTTATGGCAGGTGGTGCAAAAACTTAAGACAACCGGGTGTTTGTTTTTGTACATTATACTTGCACACATTGAAATTTGTAGTGAGCTGTAAAAAAGTACTTTCACTGCATGAAGCCGACCCTAGCCACAGAGCTGCTGTGTGTACATCACAACATGTTACCCGGTTACCGGGAGTGACAGCTGTCACATCATATATCCCATCTTCGATGACCGATCGTGTTGTCGAACAAAAAATTTGCGTCTGTTCATTCTTAGCAGAATATGATTTGGCATTCACTCTGTCCCAGCCCATTGTAAGCCTCTGCAAAATATTAGCAGAAGACAAAAATGCGCTTTCTCATCTGTCACTCTCCTGACAGGCATCCAGTTGTTTTATTAGACATGGTACTGCACCCCAGTTTAAGAAACAGGTGGCAGACAAGCTGCACAATTGTCCCTTCTCATTAAATACTGATGACACCACATGAAGCTGGTCTTGTATATTTTAAAAATATGTAAATTTTGTCCAAAGTGGTTCTAGATATAGAGTTAGTTGTCCAATGTGAATTAAACAGCAGTGAAAAAGTAAGACTATATGTATTAATGTTTTTTTAGCCCTGACTTCTTATTTATGGGGAAGTGAAAGCCAAAACCAAGCGCTGTTACATCACCATTGAAAGCTCAGCTCATACTTCCTGATGCAGATCCAGTGGTGGATTAATGAGCAGAACTGCATGGTATTTGTGCAATACTCAAATAAGTAGTTTCCATCAGAAATTGCATTAAAAGGCACTTTAGGTGCTATAATTTTCAAAATTTTCTGGGGGGAGGGCCCCCTGAATCCACCTCTACATGATGTATATTCAGTGTGAGTTGGGTGGTTGAGGGCTACACAACCTTATTGCTCAGGCACCTATGATTTCTTAATTTGGTCCGCTCCTGTGCAAACCTGTGAATTGCTGAATGTAGGCCCGCCGATGACCCATTCCACATGGCCCTGCCTGAAGAAAAATTTTCAGGCTTGAGATTTTTTTTTTTTTTTTTTTTTTTGCAATCACCTCTGCTTGTGAGAATTGGAATAAAAAAATCAATATATGCTACTGGTTACAAAATGGAAACAAAAATCCTTGTTATATTGAAACTGCAAGTTGGTCATGCTCACCCTTCTGTCCACTTATTTATTGGCATGACTCTCAGTTGTAAGAAAAGAAAAATGTTTAAATAATGTTTGTGCAAGGCAGATAAATGGTTAAGTTTTACATGATAATATTTTAACAATTTGTGCCTGAAATGAAATTAGTTAAAGATATTCCTAATCACCAGAAATACAACAGAATTGGGGATGAGGAGATGACAAAATGCAGACTGAGCATAAATGATTAATGGCTTTCATTTATATAGTGCTTTTCTACCTCACTGGCACTAAAAGCACTTTACAATGTTTTTGATTCAGCCATGTGAATACGAAATCTAGAAGTGGATCAGACAGTGGCAGCAAGTTTGGATTCATCATTTTTCCCAAGGATAGTCAGACATATTGACAGGGCCACCCACTCTTTGTTTTAGATAGTGGGATGGTGTGTCACTGTAGATGTTGCTGTCACAGTGTATCCACTGCTAAGGGAGATATGAAAGAAAACTTTGAAGCTCCCTTCCTTGGAACTACAGAATTTCACCAGCTCTGTATCATATACCTGTTGTATTTATTTCACCGTCTTTCTGAAATATTAAACCTGTATGTGATCTCCAGGCAGGGCCTCAGAGTCCACTACCCCAGTCAAACTGCCGCACCCTCAAGAGGCTTTCCAGACTTCCTGCTCCGAGCCCCAGCTGCTAGCGTGGCCGATCCGGAATCGAGTAGCACCACTGAGGTCAGTGAGTCAGATGAAGAAGATGAGGATGAGGAGGGGGCTAATGAAAGCAACTCTACTGCTGCTGCTGCTTCAGGAGAGACCCTCCAACCTGTTTCATCTGTAGGTCTTCACCTCAACACCACAGAAGCACAGGAAGCTGGTGAGATTAAGCACTTTCGCTAAATCTATTTAGTCTGTGTTTTTGCCATTGTAAACCATAGTGGGAGAGTGTAACAGATGTCAAAACAGAGACATGGTGATTACATGCTGTGCATCATAATTACTAGTTCACCTGAGCCGCCTGCTAAGAGTTTTAGTTGGATTTGCATAATGGTTTGTGTTATTTTTTTCCATTTATTTTGAGCAAAATGTCTCCAGATTTAAGGATGCACCAAGCTGCAGAAATATTTGCTGTAGCAATGCACAGATCACATGATGAAGTCTTATACTTTAAAGGCATTGCTACTACGTACTAAGGAAATGTCTATGAAGAAAGTAATAAAAAATTGTCTGTCTCTCATTATTGTGGCATTTAGCAAATAGAAATAATTTTGATAATCGTAACTGACCTAAAAAAGGAAAAGTCTCGCATGTATACACCGTATGTAAACTTCTGATTCCAACTGTAAATCAGCTTAAATTTATGTACAAGCTGAATCATGTTTTGCATCACAGGCTCAGTGACAGTAATGCCACAGCCACACCAACATGCTGATGTGTTGTCAGCCTTGAAGTTCTTAACTATGAATGACAAACAAGAGCTGAATGTTTGGAGGTGCTTTGCCAAGTGAAATGAATGTCACATGTCTCTGCAGTAGTACTGCCAGGCTGATAAACTGTGCTGTGAGTAATCATGTAAACTAGAACTACAGTGTTGATAATGCACTGAAATAATGAAGTGAGATATTCTACACTTTGTTTTTCATTTGGCTTTTGGTCCAATCCAATCCAGTCCACTTTATTTTTATAGCACCTTTAAACAACAAGAACGTTTCCAAAGTGATGCACGTAGAATTGTAAAAACAATGAAACAAATATTCTATATTTAGCTCTACCAGTCCTCATGAAAATAACAAAAACCAGTAAGACCAAATAAACGAGAATACACTAAAACAATAAATAAGTACATAAAACTAAAACAATGCTATAAATAAAATAATAAAATCAGATAAATAAAAGTAATAAAATAAATAAAACACATGGAGGACCACACAACTCAAGTGGAATTAAAAGCCTGAGAATAAAAGTGGGTTTTAAGACGAGACCCAGAACACTCCGTGTGTGTGTGTGTGTGTGTGTGTGTGTGTGTGTGTGTGTGTGTGTGTGTGTGTGTGGAGGGTGGGGGGTGGGGGGGGGGTTTAAGTCTCATCTTATGCTGTGTTTCCA
Organism: Sphaeramia orbicularis; assembly: GCF_902148855.1. NCBI lineage: Eukaryota > Metazoa > Chordata > Actinopteri > Kurtiformes > Apogonidae > Sphaeramia > Sphaeramia orbicularis. The sequence continues at coordinate 36,704,459 of NC_043962.1, read as the reverse complement.
CTACGTGGAACTGGCTTGGCTCGACTCGACTCGACTCGGGTACCTGGTCCTATTCCTGGAGACCGTTTCCATTACAGGATACTAGTGACTTTACAGTACCTGGACGTCATAGCGATGTGGCGCGTTACTTCCATGTCGTCTGCTCAGAGTTGCTGATAAACTCGTTTGTTGTGTGTTGTCTCGTCAAGCTCACGCTGAATTTTTATGTCTGAATCTCCTCGACAAACCATGGTGTAGTTTTGCAGGCTGTCATCATGTGGATTAACCTACCGCTATATTTACTGTAAACGTCTGCATCTGTTTTTTGTAAAACGGCGGGTCACAGAGACAACTCTCTGACTGAGTGGTCTGCAGTGTTTATACATCACGTTTTAGTATCTGGTCCCCAGTCTTGGAACCTCGGCGGAGGTGATACCAAAAAACTAATACCGGGTACCAGAGTCCAGGCCCTTTTTCGTAATGGAAACGCAAAAAAGGTCGAGTCAAGTCGAGCCAATACCACGTAGTGGAAACGTGGCATTAGGCACCATGAGCTGGTGCTGGCCCTCGTACAAAACGACTCTGTTGTTTATTCTGACATTTGTTGTCGTGTTTGTTGAGTAGCCAGTAAATAATAGTCAAAGTTTTTATAAGAAAAGTTATAAAACAGTTTACGTAGGTGGTCAGTTTCACAGCGATCAGTGCGTTTTTAGTTTGTTTTCTGTGATTGTTCAAAACCTTGTCTGATTTTTATTTACCTTGAATTTTTTTCCCCTTTCAGCTTCCAGTTCAGCTTCAGGCAGCGAAAGGACAGAAGGACAGAATCAGAACGTCCTGGTAACTATCAGACCTTCTCTGTCACATCCTCATACCAAAAGGATTTTTATTCTAAAAGTTTCTCATCAAGTTTTGTTTTATTCACTTGATCAATCTAAAAGAATAAAATAACATCAGTCATATAATAGTTGTACAAGAACAAGCTGTGCAAATGAAACATGTAGCAGATTAGATTTTACAGGGACACATAAGTACCTTGTAATGTTATATTAGAGAGTATTACAGTACAGGTGAAAGAACAGAAGGGATATGAAGCTTTAGTGTTTTTCTGTTTAATATGGAAATATTGTAAGGGAGGAGAAGCTTATGGCTGCCAGTAATACTCACGAATAATTGCATCCTGCGCTTGCTTATTGTAATTCTCAAATAGTAAATGGGTTATTCTGATGAGGAAGTTTGGTAGATTTAAGTGCACTTCAGGGCTTCAGTTTTCTATGGGGGAAGGACGGTATGACAGCAAAAAAAAAAAAAAGAAATGAAAATATTCTAAAAAATAACATAAGTAAATGGATACAGATTTTTAGGCAGGCCTGTATTCTTTGGTAAAACCAGCGCAAAACTCAAACTAACCATTTCAGAGCCTCATATCATTCATCATAAGTGTCTTGTGTTTCTCTGGCATATGGGCGTCCCTGAACTATTCTAACTTATCACCTCCATCTTAGCTGCTCTCCAACTTTGTAGTAACTTTGGGAATCCTGCAGTGGCTAGTGCTAAGAATCACAACAGGGGTAACACAGTTTAGCCAACTTTATTTTTCTCTCGTATTTTTATTTACAACCAGTTTTTTATTTGAGGTCATATTTTCTTATTTCGTCCAGCCAAAGATCCAACATACGAAGATACTGAGTTTGCCATCACATATGACACACAAAAAAAGAGTTAATAAATGATTTGGCTGTAGCAGCTCTGGGTGAAACTGGAAATTCTGGCTCATATTTTGTCTTGTACATATTATTAACACACCTACTGGGTGGGGAAGCAAAATTTACAATGAACATTTAGTTGTTTTTTCTCAGCAGGCACTACGTCAATTGTTTTGAAACCAAACATATATTGATGTCATAATCATACCTAACACTATTATCCATACCTTTTCAGAAACTTTTGCCCATATGAGTAATAAGGAAAGCAAACGTCAAAGAGTGTGTGATTTGCTGAATGCACTCGTCACACCAAAGGAGATTTCAAAAATAGTTTGAGTGTCCATAAAGACTGTTTATAATGTAAAGAAGAGAATGACTATGAGCAAAACTATTATGAGAAAGTCTGGAAGTGGAGGAAGCAACAAAAAACGTACCAAAGCTTTTATTAAAGCTCTCAAATCCAAAATCCTAAAGGATCCAACCAAATCCATGAGAAAAATGGCAATTGAACTTGAGGTAGACAACAAGACCGTTAGAAATGCAGTAAAATATGATCTGAAGTTAAAATCTTACACAAGAACACCAAAACATTTGTTGACAACAGCAACAAATCCAACTTTAGCAATTTTTGGGAATCATGTTTATGGCCGCCTTCTAGCCCGGATCTAAACCCTCTGGATTATGCTATTTGGGGCGTTTTAGAACATGCTACCAATAGAACATCACACAGCAATGTTGACTTTCTTAAAGATACTATTAAAGAAGAATGGGAGAAGTTGTCACCCGAATATTTGAGGAACACTTGCGCAAGTTTCAGGAAGCGTGTGAAGGCAGTTATTGAGAAAGAAGGAGGACACATAGAATAAAAACATTTGCTATTACGTCAATTTTCTTATGGCAAATAAATTATCATGACTTTCAATAAACTAATTGGTCATACACTGTCTTTCAATCCCTGCCTCAAAATATTGTAAATTTTGCTTCCCCACCCTGTACACCACCGGCACTTTCTCTAGAGTTAGAGCTCTAGAGGCTAAAAACATACAGTCTGTATTACTTGAATTTCATTTGCATTTTTACTTAAATTTGTCACTTTAACACTCTTTTTCACATCTAGCCAGCCCCAGCAGCTCCGGCTCCTATCCAGCTGTTGCACACTGAGGAAGGAGAAGGCGACACGTGCACCATCTGCTTTGAGGCGTGGACGGCAGCAGGTGAACACCGACCCTCTGCTCTACGCTGTGGACACCTCTTCGGCTTCACCTGCATCCAGCGGTGGTTGAAAGCTGCTGGCCCAGCTGCGAAATGTCCACAGGTCAGCAACACTACTGTAGTCTCCCAGGAAATTACACCAGCCCTGTGTTTGTACACTTGTCAGATATCATGACTTGCATATTCTCTTGTTTGTGTTCAGTGCAACAAGAAAGCAAAACGTTCTGACATTGTAAAGCTGTACGTTACAAGGCTTAGAGCGCTTGACAACTCTGAGCAGGAGAGCTTAAAACGGTGAGTAATATTTTCTGATTCTCCGCTAGCATGCTGAAAATTCAGACTTGTAACCAGTATGCTTAGATAAGATGATTAGGTGTGGTTGCAATATCTTAACCAAACATCCAGTATAATGAACACACCCCCAGTTCTCAAAGTTCTGGAAATTTTTTTTTTTTTTAAGTCTGCATCAAGATGTTTTTAGAACACTGTTGGGCCTGGCCAAGCGAGTAATGGAGTGAGAAAGCACTGTGCAGCAATACTAGTCATTCCATATTTGTTTTTAAAAATTAATTTAACAGCGACGATAACTCAAATTGTAGGTCTAAGCAAGTACTATAACATGTCATTAAGGAATAATAATCAAAAATATTTAATAAAAACATGAATTTATCATCATTGACAAGGTAACAGAGTGAGGAAAATATACGATAGTTATTCAAGGTTTGGAAAAAACACCAAACCGGGCTGTTCCTCAAGGAAAGTGAAAATATTTAACATACCACCCTTTTCTTAATATATGAGAGTACATTATATCCAAAAGTGAAACTGATATCATTTTTATTTTAGTTTTAAAAGACGTTAATTCATGGTAACAGAGTAAGAATCCAAAAAAAGTAACAGAGTGAGGTGTTTGTTCAGTGTGATGCACCAGAATAATAATCAAAGATTTTATTAAGATACTGATAAAATTATCAGGTTTAGGCCACATATGTTTCATTACTATATTTAATGCACATCTTTCTGCTATTAAAAAAAAAAACAGATAAATAACATTCAAAATCATTATAGTATTTGATTATTATGAAATATAAGATTAGACACAGGCATATATTTTGAACATATTTATTTACACATTGTCATTTACATTCTGAATTTCCGCTGTATACATTCATTTATAACCTTTACTGTTCTTAATTTACACTGTATTTTCATATATTTTCTTATATATCTAGTTGTAATTCAGGTACAAATGAAACAAATGCAGTCTTAGAAAACAGAGATATATGTCTTTCATGCTGAGTAATCAAAATATTGTTAGAGAGAAAAATAGATAGAGATAGAGAAAATATAAATTGACCCGGATGTTCACTTTTGCTTGGCCAGGCCCTGTTACAGTTGTACTTATTAGCAGTGCGTTCACACAGGTTGCAGCCACATACTTATTTTTTAGATTTACCCCTTTGAAACGTTTTTAATTTATGTTTCTGCAGCATTAAATAGTGTTGACTAAGTGCATACAGTGTTGTAAACAAAATATATTAAAATGTCATAATCAGATTGTATTTGATGAATAAGAAATTTTAAAAAAGAACCAGAGACTAAAACTGTATAATAATAAAAAAAAGAAATGTAATGAACAAAAACTTATCATAGTTGTGTTTAGATTTGATAAAGCATTAAATATATGTCAAATTATTTGGTATATTTACCACATTCATTTTGACAGCACTAGTGTACATTCATTAAGAGATTCTACACCCATAATGCATCTGTTGTGCTCATGTTAAAGTGCCAACAAAGCTATTCACAATCTACTGTGTTTTGAATGTAATTAACTGCATTTAAATAAGGTGCTTTGTTTGTATTTGCAGGGCTTTGGAACAGGAGCAGTCCCTGAGGAGAAAAGCTGAACTGGAATCAGCTCAGGACAAACTGAGGCTACAGGTGGTCACCAACCAGTGTGGACAAATGCAAAAAGAGCTACAGGTATCAGTAAAAAGAGCTGCTTTTTCTCAGACTTTGGAGTAGGTGGTTGATTTTTATTTATTTAGTTATTTACACCCCCACCCTCTCAAAAAAAAAAAAAAAGACCATTAACCTGTTAATGAAAAAACATTGGATTCAGATAGTGGTCATATTGTTGACTTCGTCTTTTATGTGCCATGTCTTCTCTCTCTAGGAGATGAAAACTCTGATGGCTCAGACTGGCAGGAGCTTAATTCCTTCTTCCTCCTCCGCGGCCTCGTCTTCGCTGTTCCTCGGTTCATCTCAGAGGCCGGACGGAGCCAGAGCTGCTCAGTACACATTCTCCAAAGCACTGCTGATGTCTCAGGCTGGAGGCTGCAGGGTTTTATCCTACTGTGAACCTCTGAGCTGTTTGCTGGCATCACAGCCTTCCCCTCACTCCACACTGGTTCCTGGTCAGTCTTTGTTTCTTCTTTTTTTTTCCCCCCTTAACCCTTTCATGCATGAATTATGCAAACCTTAGTCAAGATATTTTTCCTGAGCGTTTTTATTCCTCTTTAGGCATGAAAAAACCATGCAATTTAGTTTTTGGTTTTTTTTTTTTTTTTAGGAGTCAGCCGGACCCCATGCATTTAACTTTTTTTTTTTTTTTTTTTTTACATATTATCTCCATGAAATAAATAATAACTAGTAGTAGAGTGTGTTAAAATGTGGGAAAACATCTGATGAGCAGCATTAAAAATGTTTTTTATTGCATAGTTTTCCATATCACTTTCTGATATTAGGTTTTAAATACGTGTTTCTTTGCTTCAAAAGACCCTGTTTTGTTGATTTATACTAAAACATGTTACTGCAGATCAGGTTTATCAAGAACAGCATAGTTACAGTAACGGTATGAACTGCACTGTATGTGATGATGCATAAGTGTCCACTGTACTGACTGATAAAATCCATGAATATACAAGAGAACAGCTGTAGAATAGCTGTCCACTGTGGTGACCACTGTGCATGAAAGGGTTAATCTTTCTTTCTTTTGTCTCTTTCTCTCCCTTTCTCTTTTCCTTTTTTCCTCATATAGACTTAAACCCCCTCTTCCCTTTCCTGGCTTTGAAGCTTTCATGTGTCTTGTATAAGCACACGTTCTATAAGCTTTGCTCCTTTTGCATTACCACCACCTCACAACAATGTAGTTAATTGTTCTGAGCAATGTTTCTGTGCATTTTTCCTACTTGTTAATCACTCAGCTCATTAAAGCTTTAACAAGATTGAAAATTCTGTAAAATAATTAGAGCTTTTTTTCTTTTTTTTTTTTTCTTCCCTTGTACCAGATGATTTCCATAAAGGTGACACTACAAAGCAACACAGAGACTTTTTAATCACAGCGACAAGCATCAGGATGCTATTAGTGTCTTTCATTGAGCTGCTATAGATAAGAACACAGGAAGAGTCATGCACTGTTAATTACTGTTAAATTTCAAAGTATAGTTTTAACCCAATCTAATTTCAAGGGACACGCAGCTGTACATGAGAATACTCGCCAGAAAAACAGCAATTTTTTTCTGTCCTCCATCAGGTTGTGGTGTGAAGAAGGTGAGTG